>NW_007255593.1:275597-278778 GCF_000164805.1 Carlito syrichta
CTCCTCCTCCTCCCCTTTCTTCCTCCTTCCCTCTTCTCCTTCTCCCCTCCCTCCCCAACTGAAGCACAAACCAAACGAAGTCAACAGCATACCCTCCTGGGTTCCTCACGTCCACTCCCTTCTATCTTCCTGGTCGGCTGTCCCCTGCCCTTCCAGGGTTGGGGCACACTGAGGGGGTTCTCGGTGGCAGGCACGCGAAGTCTGTGCAGACCAGTGTGTGGCTGGCCTCCCACATGGGTTCTGAGCCCCTAGGAGGCAGGCTGTGTTTTGCTCATCCACATGGTCCAGCTCCCAGGCACTGGCTGCACTTGCCGGTGGACCAGAAGGCGTCACTGCCTGGCTGGTGGTGGTGATATAGAGACCGAGGACTGTGGATTCCACGGACACTTGGCATTCTTGCCCAGGCCACACATTCACTGCTTAAACACCAGCGTGTCCACAGCTCAGTATTTGCCTTCAGCAAACACTGTGGGCCCGGCGAGAAGGCTGGAGCCAATTTTCTACAGATTAGTAGTCAGTGGACTCGTTAACCGGTGGCGCCTGGACTGGGATGCATCTCATTAATGTCCACAGATGGCAGCCTGTGTGATGAGACCTTGTCTCTCAGGCTCGGGCCCCTTATGTTTAAAAGCAAAATGTAACAGGTAAAGGGAGCGAGGTAGGAAGGGGGCAGGGGGAAGTGAGGAAGCTCCCGGCATAAAATGTTCCCGTAATTGACTCGAATGCATGAGTACTCAGTGGCTCACCCTGCCCCTTCTTCTGCCTGACTTCACTGGGCAGTTGTCACCCTCCAGGGGACCCTGCCTGCTGTCAGAAATATCTTAACTTCTCACATGTGTCAACACCACACAGAGGTGCCAAGATCCTCCCAGGTGCCAGCAGGCTGAGAGAGGACATGCAGGCTCAGAGCCCCAGAGGGTGCCAGAGAGCACCCACAGGGACCCTCAGAAGATGCCAGGAAAGTTCAGAGAGCCACTATTGTCAGGACACGGCCCCTGTGGAGCTTGGTTGGTGAGAAGAGCTTTCTGGACTTGGTGGTGCTGGAACTGGATGTTCAGCCCATGGGAACATCAGTGCAGAGATGGAGCCGGGGGTGCAGTGGGGACCCCTGCATGGGTGAGGGTGGTGGGGGACTGCTCCCTCATGGGGCTCTCACCAGAGGCCAGGCATCCCTGAAATTCTTTAGACTGCTTTGTAGTAGACAAATCGATAGTCTGTGACATTAGAATGTTTGAGGATGGTCGGCCGTTGTCTGCTTCAGATGCCCTGCAGCCTGCTGGGATCAAGATTCTGCGTGGGTCCATGCTGCGGGCTCCTGTGCTGGCGAGTACATGTCCACGGGAGCTCCCTATCCGGGGCCTGGTTCAGTCCCTGCCGGGGATGCTCTCCTCAGGTCCGCTCCGTCTCTCTTGCCCCTTTGGTAGGAAACTTGGAGCATTTCTTATTCAGTGTCTTGATATTGTTTTTTTTTCCTCATTCACTTGTCTTTTAATTCTTGGCTTTTGTCTTTTATCTGTGATTAATTACCTGTGCTCTAAAAGTCTAATTGTGTTTCTGTTTTTATGGATCGCATCTCAGAGTCAGTAGTCAGGATGTCCACGAATCCAGAGGCAAGTCCTCCATGAGCCACTGACTCGGCCAGTGGGAATGGCTTCTGGTGTCTCCATGCCCGCAGCGGCTGCAGAATCGGTTCCTGTCATCACTGGATACTCACCCAGTCCTCTGTCTGTGTACTGTAGGGCTACACGGGCCATAGGCCCCGGGAGCTGTGGGCACTGGTCCTGCCAGTAAGAACTCACACCCTTCTTGGGAGTCAACATGCAGAGCAGCCGGGCTTTGGGGAATCCTTTGGTCTCTATGTACTCCCACCACGCAAGAACATGCTCCATTTGGGTGCTGAGGAAATCGGAAGGGAGCTTTGGTACCATGATACCACTGCCTTCCCAGCAGTGGGCCTCCCTGCCTCTCACCACTGTCCCTGCAGTGCATCTGGGCAGTGAGGTCCTATGAGTAAAAGGCTGGAGTCGCAGAGCCTGGAGAAGACTGAGTTTCCAGCCAGGTGGGAAGAAAAGTCATCTTAGGAAAACTTTGGCGTAGGCAGGAAGGAAAACACAAGATGCAGAACCCTCTCTGGGAGCCTCCTTGCCTTCAAGCAGGTTGGGGTGAGGCCAGCGTGGTGGAAGTGAAGTGAGCGTATGAAACATGCGTGCGATTTAAGTGGAGAGGCAGAGTGTGTGTGCCAGTCCCTTGTGGTGTACTCACTTCTGCTTTCCATGCGTGGATGCCCCTGTGCCCAGCACCCCTTCAGCTTGTTTGCCTAAATGTCAGGGCCATATTGGGAACAGCCGCCAGAGAAATGGACTTTGCCCATAAAGTGCTGGTCATTGACCCGTGGTTATTTTGTCCTCAGTTTTGGTATTGGTACTCGGGCCATCTGTAGAAGTGAGGAGCTCTTGAGGACTGTCTGTGGCCAGGGCTTTGCTTTCACCAACACCTACGCATATGGCCGATGCAGTGGCTTGTACCGGTAATCCCAGCGCTTTGGGAGAGTGAGGAAGGGGGATTGCTTGAAGTCAGGAGTTGGAGACCAGTCTGGGCAGCAAAGTGAGATCCTGTCTCTACTGTCAGGATCTCAGTAGAGAAGGAAGGAAGGAGGGAGGGAAAGAAGGAAGAAAGGCATCTGTATATCCCTGCCACCATCCACACGGGGCAGGGCCACCCAAGAGGAGACACGACGGACTCTGCCAGTTCTCACGGATGTCACATTTAGACAGGACAGAGACCCAGCTAGGACTGGGACTGACTGTTCTAGGTGTGGCCTCCCAGAGCAACAGTTCATTCGATTTCAAATCAAACAGGCTCATCTGAGCTCGGAGACATAAGGTACTGCGTCCTCCTCAGCTTGCCAGAAATGACAAGGGCCCTCAGAGGGCAGCAGAGGCCGTGGGAGGCTGCCATAAAGAATGACTGTAGGAAGTGTCTGTTCAGATCTTTTGCCCACTTTGTAATGGGGTTGTTTGTTTGTTTCTTTTCAGCACGTTTGAGTTCCTTGTAGATCCAAGATGTTAGGCCTTTGTCAGACATGGAGTTGGCAAATACTTTTTCCCAGTCTGTGGGCTGTCTCCCTGCTCTCTTGATGGTTTCTTTGGCTTTGCAGAAGCTTGTCAGTTAATGAGGTCCC
>NW_007255593.1:279325-280396 GCF_000164805.1 Carlito syrichta
TGTTGGTTGAGAAATTGAGGCTTTGCTTCTGGAATCTCAATTCTATTCCATTGGTCTATATGCCTGTTGCTGATGAAGAAATATTCAACCTCACTAATCATCAAGGAGATACAAATTAAAACTACACTGAGATACCACCTAACTCCAGTCAGAATGGCCATTATCAATAATTCAAAAAGTAACAGATGCTGGAGAGGATGTGGTGAAAAGGGAACACTTCTACATTGTTGATGGGAGTGTCAACTAGTGCAGCCTCTGTGGAAATCAGTGTGGCGATTCCTAAAAGCTCTAAAAATCGACCTTACATATGACCCCGCAATCCCCCTACTGGGAATATACCCTGAAGAACTCAAACCAGATACCTGCACACGTATGGTAATCGCAGCATTGTTCACAATAGCAAAATCATGGAATCAACCATGCTGTCCATCAAAAGAGGACTGGATTAAAAAAAAGTGGTACATACGTATACACAATGGAATATTACGCAGCCATAAAAGAGAACAAAATCATGAATTTCGCAGCAACCTGGATGGAATTGGAGTCTATGATACTGACTGATCTCTCACAGAAACAAAGATCTGAGTATCACATGTTCTCACTCGTAAGTGGACCTTGAACAACTACCATAATACTGTAAGAAAGGGATTGACAGTGGTAGGAAACTATGGGGGGGAACAGGGAGGGGAAGGGAGGTGGGATTAACGGTAGTCAATATCTATCTGGGGACAGGGGGCACACCTCATCTACAAGGGTACCTGCACAATGCATATTTGTATACCTAACCCTTAACTGTACCCCACAATTTCAAAATAAAAAATATGTTAAAAAAAAAGAATGACTGTAGGGAGGTAGAGCTGCTGCCGGAGGGTGGATGGAGGCCTTCCTGCCTGCCACCTTTCAGCTGCTTGAAAACCAGGCCACAGGCCGGGCTCGGGGGCTCAGCCTGTAATCCCGCGCTTTGGGAGGCCGAGGTGAGTGGATTGCCTGAGCCCGCAGGTTTAAGACCCACCTGGGCAGCGAGACCTCATCTCTACAATAAATCAAAAAATCAGCCGGGTGTGGTAGCGC
>NW_007255593.1:280464-313146 GCF_000164805.1 Carlito syrichta
TTTTGATTTATTGTAGAGATGAGGTCTCGCTGCCCAGGCGGGTCTCGAACCCGCGGGCTCAGGCAATCCACTCACCTCAGCCTCCCAAAGGCGTGGGATTACAGGCTGAGCCACCGAGCCTGGCTAAAAAAAGGTGTGTTTTTAAAAAAATTGTCATTGTTGTTTGTTTTAAAGAGACAGGGTCTTACTATGTTGCCTAGGCTGGTCTCAAACTCCTGGCCTCAAGCGATCCTCCTGCCTCAGCCTCCCAAAGCACTGAGATGATGAGTGTGCGCTCCTGCACCCAGTCTGCATCTGCAACTTTTGTTTCAGAGACAAGACTTCTCCAGGCCAGTCAGGGTGGGGTCTTCCTGCCCGCAGGCCCAGGCGGTGGGATGGGAATTGGCCAGTCTCTGTTCACTCTGGCTTGCTCTGTCTGGAGGAATCCCTGATTTCCTCGAAGGGCATTTGCCAACCAGGTCCCGCAGCTGGCTTCCCTGTCATGCTGCTTCCTAAGAATCCGGAACAGATTCAGGTCAGTATGTTCGAGGCAGCTAAATGCTGGATAAATTGTACCGCGTGGGCACTTCTGCAGAGGAGCCAGGGCTCCCTGCTGCCCGCTCACAGCGGTGGACAGGTGTGAGCGTGCGTTGTGGACATAACCTTGCTTCTGGGCGAGGGCTTTGCCAGGGCTGGCTTGCTCCCTGCTTCTCTCCCGGCTGTCTCATGACACAGCTTCACCTTGTCTTGTGCTAGCGTGAGTTCCCCTCCCACCTCGTCGCCTCCGCCTCTCTAGAGTCTGGAACAAAATGGAAGGCAAGACCTGTGTCGTTTTGCGGCCTCCATACGTGTCTCTGGGTTCGTGGGGTGGTGGCTCTCGGGGAAGGAGCAGCTAACGAGGGTTGTGCTTTGCCTCACATTTTGTGACCGAACCATCTGGATTTCTTGGACATTCTCAAGCTAATTCAGTTGGCATGAAGTTGGAGGCAAAAGGGAGGGGTCCCATCTCCCCTGCATCTGTCAGTTCCGGGGTAGATCACTTCAGGATTCCAGAAGACGGGATTGCACCAGATCAGGAAGCTGGGAGAAGATGTTCATTCTGGTTCTCTTTCGATTTCTCAGTCTCTCTCTCTCTCTCTCTCTCTCTCTCTCTCTCTCACACACACACACACACACACACACACACACACACAGCAAGTGTTCAGGCCAACTGCCAAGTTAAAGTACACAGTCCACATGAAGTCTCACTTCTGATACCAATCACAAGAGTTTGGGCATCCCCGTGACCACCCTCGGATTTGATCATTCACGAGAAGGACCCTTAGAATGCACTGAAAACTGTTACACTCACAACTGTGGTTTCTTCCAGGGCAAGGACACAGATTAAATCTGTCAGAGGAAGGGAGGCGTGGGGCACAGTCCAGGAGGAGTGCCCAAGCAGAGCTCCTGGTGTCCCCTGCCCATGAGTCCAGGATAAGCCACTCTCCTGCATCGAGGTGTGGCAGCGTGCTGGGAGTGTCGCCGGTCAGGCAGCTTGCCTGAGCCACGGTGTCTGGGTTGCTACTGGGCCCCTCATGTAGGCACAACTGAGTGATCCCACGTGGCCAATCCCAGTCTCTTGGTTGACTGATGTCAAGTGGCCCAAAGCTCCCACCTTAAGTCACGTGATTGGTCTTTCTGGCTTGGCCAGCCCCACCCTAAGACCGTGGGTTGTGGCTGTCCCCCAACCTAAATCACATCGCTGGACTCTCCAGGGTGACCCAAGGCCCCCGGCAGACAATGACATTCCCCTCAGGCAGGACATCTTAGAGGTCACTTCTGGCAACCAGGGACAAAGGTCAGTCCTCTTTTTGAGCAAGATTAAATTCCTTAGTGCACGCCAAGAAAGAGAAAATGAAATAAAATGCCGCCCTGTGGGCTGTAACCCCCTTTTCATTGGCTGGTTGGAAGTTTCTTATCTTTTCATCTGATTTCTGTTGAAATTCCCTGGAACTAATGCCTATTGTATGTACCTGATTACAAAGAAAGAGGGTTGGTAGAACATTTTTCCTCTCAGGAAAAAAGAGGCACCCTGCCTTTTTCTCGGTGAGAGAGAAATGTTCTTTTGAATAATTTTTTAATTTACTAAAACATTTCGATCCTATTGCTGAGGGAGTCAGCCTTCCTGTAGAGAGGCATGCACATAATGTTGTTTTAATATCTGGTGGCTTCAGAGCAAAGCTGGTTACAGCCCAGGGAGTGCCACCCTGGGGGGATTTGTAAAACGACTACGCCCCGTACTGGGAAGACAGACAGGGTCCCCAGGCTGCGAAGGCATGGCCTGTCCTTCCCCGAGGCTGCAGGAGCCCAGCGAGGGTCCCCTCTCCAGCCGGACCCAGCATGACCCCAACCACTTCTCTAGACTGAGGCCATCCTTCCCTGCTTAGTGAAAAATTCACTACCCTCACCCCGCGGAGATGTTGTTCATTTCTTTTGGAGGCATTAAAAAGTCAAGCACTTAAAGGTCAGTAGAGGTTTTCATTTTTAAAATTTTTTTGTAGAGAATAGTGTTTCTCTGTGTTGCTCAGGTCGGTCTTGAACTTCTGGCCTCAAGTGATCCTCCTGCTTTGGGCTCCCAAAATGTTGGGATTACAGGTGTGAGCCACCACATGGCAAGCAGTGGAGTTTTGATGGTCGTGTGCACACAGCACCTGGGCCTGTAGTTCTCAGCGTCACCCACGGGGCAGGGCTCTGTGTCCAAACAGTGATATTTTTGGCTTGAGGTTCCCAGGGGGGCTTTCTCCCAGCAATGGCTTTTTAAACTCTGCTGGGTTGCTCAGCATCAGGGTCGTCCGACTCCCTGAAATTGTAGGGCTGCTGCCGATGCCTGTGGTCCAGGGCAATAGTTTCCAGTCACCCTCCACACGGGGCTGCCAGGTGCCAGCAGAACAGGCGGGCTTCAGCCTCGGGCGCCCAACCTCGCATGCTGAGCCACCCAGCTCCTGGAACCAACCCGGCTGTCTCCTTTGCAGGGAGTAGGGAGCCCACCTGCAGCAGCGGCTGGCACAGGCAGGAAGGGGTGATCTGGGACAGGAATATCTGCTGACTGAACAGCCACGCCGTGGGTGATGCGTGGACCCCGTGGGTGAGCTCCATCCGATGATGTCATGTGTTGAGGGGGTAGATGCACTGGTGGCCAGCGCTGGTTCTCCTTTGTGACCATCTCATGGGGGTCTCCTGAGACAGACAGCTTCTCTCTCTGCCCCCATTTATACCCGGGGAAACTGAGGCAGAGGAAGGGACGTACCTTGCCCAGATCACACAGCAAGGAGGTGCTTGGCTCAGGATTTGGACTTGAATTCTGTCTTCACCACCAGGTGGTTTCTTCAGGGCACCCAGTGCCTGGGGAAGGGGCGGGTGCTGAGCTGACGTTGTGTGAGGGTGACTCGCCAGAGAGATATCTTCTCCGTCTTCTTGCCCATCGGAACCAACCTCGGCATCTCCAGTCCCTGACACCAGGGGGCAGGATGAGACAGGAGAAAGCGCGCCCAGGTTCGCAGCCATGCCGGCTGACCAGCCTTTCCCTGGGACTGCATCTGGCCTGTCCTGGCTCTCGGGGTGGCAGTGGCGGGGCTCTCGCGGAGTGTGCCCAGGTTGGGGTGGGAGGGTTGGGGGCAGAGAAAGTGGCACCTTGCTAATGACCTTAGGAAGCCTCTGGGCAGGCTGTGGTGCAGGGAGTGCAGCTTCCTCTGTAGGAGATGTGTGTTTCACGTCTCAGGAATCGACACCCCGGTCTGCCCTGCAGGCCAGGGAAAGCAGCAAGCAGCAGTTGCTCCACACGGGCTTATCCTGAAGCAGCTGCCAGCCGGGCCCCACCAGGCACACCCTGAGCTCCGGGCTGTCAAGCTGGAAAGCACACTCATCCTTGTCATCACTGTCCCTCCTGGGCTCTCCCTCCAGCTCTGAGCAGGTGAGGGATCTTTGGGATCCTCATGGAGTCATGAGCTGGTGTTGGATGGCTGTGCCAGACTCTGCTCCCTCCTGGGGCACCGTCCTGGGGCTCCCTCACCCCTTTTCCGCCCTTTCCTTCATGCGGCATTTGCTGCTGGGGATACTCCCTGGGTTGCTTGGGGTGAGAAGCAGCCCCTCTGTTGAGTTTGTAGGCAGTTCCTACCATGGAGACCCTCCTGGAGCCCACGGGGACCCTCCCCAAGCCCTTGGGGGGATCCTCCCAGGCCCATGGGGGCAGCCTCCCAGGACCCTGGGCGCCTCTACCCCTGGAAGCCCAGGAGGCCCAGCCGGTTCCAGTTGGGTTCAGGTCGAGGTTATCCGGCGTTGCCTCCCTTCTACGGACCACGCTCCCAGGCACTTTTTAAAGAAAACACCTCATGTCTCCTGGGGTCACCTCTCAACCCTTGAAGGGAGGGTCCTTGGATACAAATCCCTCACTTACAGACAGGGAAACTGAGGCCCAGAATGAATCAAGTCCTGGACCAAACCTTGGAACCTGCCAGCTGGGTGGGGTCCTGGTGTCCGTCCATCTGTCTTTCTTGTGGGGAGGGTTGCACTCCTCTCTTGGCCTCGGTTTCCCCCGGTTTGCCATTCCAGATGCGACCCACACTTCCTCATTCCCTGCTGTTTCCTTCTTCTTCCCTTGTCTCAAAACTTGTACCCCTCAGACTCTTGGCCTTGGCTCTGGTTGGGGCCTGAACCTGCAGTCTCCAGCCCAGTGGAGGAGTGATGCCCCTTGTCGGGTTACTGTTGCTGTGGTGACGTGTTTGGGGGGCCTGGGATGGGCCGATGCAGCCCCAGGTTTCTGAGGACATGCGCCTTGACCTCTCCTGGGAGGCCAGTCTTTTGAATCTGGAAAGTCCCCGCATGTGCTCTGGCTCGGGACTTCCAGCTGCCCTCCGGGTGAGCACTTGGGTGCCCTTAAGCTGAGTCTCTGTCAACCAGGGAAAGAAAGCAGAGTTGGAATTGAGCCCATGGCCGGTCCATCCTGCAGGCCCAGCATGGTCAAGCATGGCCAGTGCCTGTGTGCAGGGGCAGAGTGATCTCGTATAGTATGGCCCTTTCTGCACCTCCTGAACCTGCTGGGCCCATGGTTCTGAGTGGGGGCCCTGGTTGGTTCTGAGCAGGGGTCCTGGTTGGGTCTAAGCTGGGCCTGTGGTTCTGAGCTGGGTCTGGGGCCATGATGGTTCTTTTCAGGCACTGAGGCTTTATCCTTTTTTTATGTTTTTTTTTTTTTTGTTTTTGAGTTGCAGTCTCACTCTGTCATCCAGACTGGAGTGCAGTGGCCGCTACCAGCCACCAGGGCCTCGACCTACTGGGCTCTGGCGATCCTTCCACCTCAGCCTTCCAAGTAGCTGGAACTATAGACGTGCGCTACCACACCCGGCTAATTTTTGATTTATTGTAGAGATGAGGTCTCACCAAGTTGCCCAGGTGGGTCTCGAACCCCTTTTTCTTTTTTTGAGTTGGGTTCTCACTCTGTTGCCCAGGCTGGAGTGCGGTGGCATGATCATGACTCACCACAGCCTCAACCTTCGGCCTCAGCCTCCCAAGTAGCTGGGACTACAGGTGTGTGCCACCACACCTGGGTAATTATTTTATTATTATTATTATTTTTGTGGAAACGAGGTCTTTCTATGTTGTCCAGGCAGGCCTTGAACTCCTCCTGTCTTGGCCTCCTAAAATGCTGGGCTTATGGCACCTGATCAGGCCTGCAACTTTCAGCATCTCCGTACAAAATGGACCATGGGAGGACAGCATGAGACTGAGGCATCAGGGACATGAGAACCCGTGAAGACCTGCCATCCTACCAGGGAACAAGGGAGAAACAAAGACAGCCGACGCCCGCCCCCCACGCTCCCCTGTCCTGTCCCTGAGATGCATGGCCTGATTCCTGGGTGGCAGAGGGTTGGGGAGGACAGAAACAGGTGTGTCTCGCCTCCAGACCAGTGTGACCGTTTATTTTGTGTGTCCACTTGGTGAGGCCGCTGTGCCCAGATGTGTGGTCAGGCATTATTGTGGATGTTTCTGGGAAGATATTCAAGGATGAGGCTATCATTTAAATGGGCAGACTTTGAGGGAAGCAGACGGCCCTGGCGTGATGTGGGTGGACTTTGTCCAATCAGCCTAAGGCCTTAAGAATACAAAAGACTGACCTCCCCGAGCAAGGGGCGCTCTGTGGCACCAGCCTTCAGAAGTGAACTGCAGCCTCACCCCTCCCGAGATCTTCAGCCTGGCGGCCCACCCTGCAGATTGTGGGCTTGCAGGCGCTGTCATATGTGAGCCACTTCCTTCCGCTAAATCTCTGTACACAGACGGTCCTCAGCTTATATGTGTAGGGTTCATGCCTGTCTTTTGATTCTACGATGAAACTTTCAGCTGTGGACATGAATGGTGAGTGTCTATCAGCTGCTCTGTTTCACTTCCAGTAGCTGTGGCTGGGCCCTGCATGGCGACATCCAGACAGCACCGTCTGCTGGAGTAAACCTTAGGTCCTTGGGTGTGTCAGTGATGGCTATGTCACCATGACTTCGCGTCCCAGGAAAATGCTCGATTAATACTCAGCACGCAGTTCATGCTGTCCCTGGGAGCACCGTCCTCCTCAGTCTAATCCCTGGGAGGATCGCGGCTTCCCCAGCTTGTTCTGGTTGTGGTCACTTGGCTCTGCTCTGGGTGCCGTCCATGCCAGTTCCTTCCCTTGGCTGACCCAGTTCCCCACGTGGCTCTGTGGTGGTCATAGGCCTCCTTTGACTCCTACTTGCCTCCAGGAAGAGAAAAGACTTCAGAGAGACCTTGACTCCGCCATGCTGAAGAGTCCGCCGGTCCTTCCCTCCAAGCTGGGCCCTCCAATGGGTCTCTTCCACATCCCCACCTGCCTCTGTTTTATGGCGACCCCCTCCCAATTCCCGCAGCAGGACTGTCTCCCATCCCTGAGAATTCAGACACCTGACTCTCTCTTACCCCTGCCAACCCACGATGTCCTCCCTGCCACGTCTGGAGCTGTGCTTCCCAGACCCTGCCTCTGGGGGGCAGAAGGGGGTTGCCAGTGGCTTGCAAGTGTGAGTTACGGTGGGGGGACACAGAGCCGTGACTTGTGCGACATCCTGGAAGCTGGCTGTGATGACAGGCGCCGCAGCTCTGTGGATGTGGTGGCTGCAGCAGGCCCAGTGGCTCAACTCATCCTTCCTAGCATCCGTGCTGGGCGTGGTGCCGCTGGGGGGCCTCGACACACGTGGTCTCTGCTCCTGGGACTCCTCCAAAGCTCCGGGTTCCCATCTGCTCCCAGGCTTCAAGCTGGGGGATTCGTAGCTACCCCATCCCACTCCAAATCCTCCTTCCCCCACCCACCCAACATTTGTAAAAACATTATTTCTACAGGGAACCCCCCTTTCCTGGGATTCGTGGAGTGACTTTTCTTGGAATGTCTGGATTGAGCTGTGTCATGACTCCCTGGGGAGCTGTGGGCCTGCTACACATGGGGCTCATGGTGACACAGGTGCACAGCGGTGGACTCCTGTTGGTCTTAACCTCCCCATGTCACAACAGACTCTGGGCAGGGTCCCCGCACCATCCTGAGGCCTGTTGGTGGGATTTCCCCACCAAACGGGGGGACAGCCGTGCCTGAGATGAAACCTTGACCAAAGACAGCTAGAGTGGATTGGGGGAGTTTACTGCCCACTCCTGATGTCCCCTTCAGGTGAAAGGCGTCCACTTGGGACATAGTGGCCCCTTGCCCTGTGCTCTCCCTTCGCCCCATGGCAACAGAGGGAACTTCCTGGCAGGTGACACCCTCCAGCCCACCTTTGCCAGTTGAATGATGACAGAATATGTAAGTCAGGTGCGGTGGCTCACAGCTGTAATCAGAGCACTTTGGGAATTCAAGGCAGGAGGATTGCTTGGACCCATGAGTTTGGTATCAGCCTGGGCAACATAGCAAGACCTTATCTCTACAAAAAAATAAAAAATTAGCTGGGTTTGGTGGGGCATGCCTGTAGTTCTAGTTATTCAGGAGGCTGAGATGGAAAGATTGTCTGAGCCCAGGAGGTCAAGGCTGTGGTGAGCCTTGGTTGTACCACTACACTCTAACCTGGGTGACAGAGTGAGAACCCTGACTAAAAAAAAAATGTATATAAGGCTGGACCTGGGTGAGGCAGCAAGCAGTGATGGTGTTTGCCTGACCAACTCTGCCACCAGTCAGGTCTGCTCAGGGGCAGGAAGCCTGCTTGGCTCCCGGCAAAGCTGTGCTCCGACCCTGGTCTCATTTTCGATGACTGCGGAATTGAGGTTCTCCATCTGCAGACTCGTGAGTCTTATTTCTTATTTGATTCAGAACTCGGGTGGGAAGAGGGGTAACGTTACTTGGGTCCTCTCAAAGACCTTGACCTCAGACATCTTTAATATAGCATTTCCAAGGCCACCTTGGTTGTTGGCTATTTTACACACAACGTTGGCTCTGGAGGCAGAAAGCCTGAGTCGGAATCTGGGCTCTGCTGCTTGCTGGCTGTGTGGCCAGGCATGCCTCTCTTCCGGGTCCCTGGGGCCCCACCAGAAGATACAGATAAAAATGCTTTTCACTGATGCTTTCAGAATCCAATGAGATTGTTAGTGAACTAGCAAGTGCCCTGTGAACTCTGGAATGGTGTGGACATTCTCACCTGTGTCATCAAGGCTGACACATCCTTTCCAGTTGCAGCATCTCTGAACGAGGTGCGTCTGACAAGCAATTGCAGCAGGGGGATTGTGAATGTCTGCCTGTTCACATGAGCTTGGTGGTCACTCCTGAAGCCACATGGAATAGGGGTCCTGCTTGTGGCTGAAAACCTTCCTTTGACTCCTTCTAGAAAGTAACAGCTCCCAAATTCGGAGTAGGTGTCAGCAGCCTGGAAGAAAAGCCTCTCTTTGAAGAAATGCCCCATCTCAGCACTCCTGATGACGACCCAGAGGACAGCACTGCGTGGAACCTCCCAGACCCTGTGCTGTGAGCCGGAGGGTGACTCAGGAGAGGGGTCTGAGTGTGGGGAGGTCTAAACATATCAGAGGTCCCTTATTTCACTTATGATTTCCTTTTCCTGTACATATAATTCATGAAATATGATACAAAAAAATCTCTGCATCTTAAAGAATTTTTAAAATAATTTTTTTGTTTTTTTTTTTTAGAGATAGGATCTTGTTCTATTGCCCAGGTTACAGTTCAGTGATGTGATTATAGCTCACCGAAGGCTTGAGCTCCTGGACTCAAGCAAGCCTCCCACTTCAGTCACCCGAGTAGCTGGGACTACAGGTGTGCACCTCCATGGCTGGCTACTTTTTAATTTTTTTGTTGAGACAGAGTCTTGCTATGTTGCCCAGGCCATCTTGAACTCTTGGTCTTTCTTAAGTAATCCTCCCGCCTCAGCCTCCCAAAGCATAAATAATTTAAATATAAAATTATAGATGATGGGAAAGCGTTGTGTTAAAGTTTAATTGGCAACCTTTTACATTCTGTCTTAGTGGTCCATCAAATAATGGCAGGTCTTGGCCTTGATAAACTGTGTGATTCGGACAGATCTGAGTCACAATTTTAAGCTCAGTTCTGCAGCTAAACAACTGCATGAATTGACTGCATTACTTAATCCCTTTGGGTCTCAGTTTCCTTATTGGACAGGGGGGAGGATGTTGTTTCTGGCTCTCTGGTTTGCTGGTGCTAAGGAGAAACAACCTAGATTGGTTGAAGCCCAAGAAAGGACTGCCAGATGCCGTACCTGCAAATCCCAGGGCCTGTCCTCAGCCTGGGATTCCCATCACCTCCGTGTGGGCTTGGGCCTCATTTCCAGGTGGGGCCAAGATGCGGCAGAGGCCTGGGGCCTGCATCCTTCCAGATTCAAGCCACCTGGGGAGCCCATGGTCCCTGTGCTCTGATTGGGTCCCGTGCCTGCTGTTAGTCAATCATTGGTGCCAAGGGACGGCCAGAACTGATTGGCCAGGCTTGCACTGGGATCTGTGCCAGCGGGAGAGGATGGTCCCTGGGGAAGGACACTGTGCTGGGTGCCCAGACACCAAGGTCCACCATGCCTGCTTCCATGCAGAGACAAGGCATGTGCTGCGCTTGGTACAGGGAGGGGCACACAGTAGGGGCTCCTTTAGGGTACTTGGCTCTTTGGGGCTCACCAGGCCAAGTGGGAGGGTGCAAAGGCGAATGGGGGCACCGACATGCTGAAGGGGGCACCCTTGTGATGGAGCCCCGTGTCCCACAAAGACAGGCTCAGTGGGTCTCCCCCAAGGCGGGCTTTCTTCCTGCAGATTTACCCCAGGAGAGGCGCAGAGGAAAGCATCTGGAACACCCCATGGTCTTGCCTGGAGATGGGGAGTCGCACTTGACCTCCTTTTCCGGGATGAGTACGTGGTCCCTGCTCTCACTGGCATGGCGTAGCAGAGTTCCCAGGAAACTCTTGAGCTAATTCCAGGTCAGCTTCTCATCCAAAAACACCCGCTGCAAACAGGCCGAGTGCTGGCGTGAGGGCAGGTCATGACCAGTCAGAGGGGACCAAGAGCCCTCCCAGGCTAATGGCACAGGGGATTTATTTCTAGGATCACCACCCCCAGGCTTGCCAAGCAGGAGGCCAAGGGCTGCTTGGGGTGGCGGCTGGAGGCTGGGGTACTGAGGGCCCCTCATCTTCCCAGCACGCTGCCCCTGGTGCCTCCCTCTACCCCTGGACCCCTGTCAGGCGATTTGCCAGCCACAAGGGGCTCCACCTCCCTGGTGCTATTTGCGGCTTCCCAGCTCATGTGTGTCTATTGCTTGGCTCAGAGGCGGCAATTGTGTGCCGGGAAGGGTTTCCGAGGAGGCCAGTGCTCCTACCATTCAATCCCAGCCCACAGCAGCTGCTGCTTTAGCAGGGACAACCTTTTCCCTTTTCCAAATAGGACATAAAAGTCAGCTGCCTCTGGACCCCTCTCCTTTTCAAGACCCGAGGGGTGGATGGCAATGCCCGCCCTGCTCAAGGAAATGGTCCTTTGTGAGTGGGTGGGGGGAGCGGCTGGGGGCTGGGCTTCTCCTGAGACCTTCATGTTCTCTCCGGCAACTTCACCCGGTCACTAGGGTGAGTGCTGGCCAGGTGACTGGCTGGGACACTGGGGTGCAGAGGGGAGGTTGTCATCAGGAATAGTGTGTCCATTCACTGTCCAGGGGCCGACAGGGACGAGGGAGAAAGATCCAGATGCAAGCTGCCTTTGTGTGCTATAGTGGGGCGTCACCAGCGCCGGGGGGGCCGGCAGGAGTCAGAGACTACCAGAAGTCCAGTCTCACGCAGGACTGGCACCCTTCCAGGACTTGTCTGGGTAGCTCCCCAGCCTGCTGCCCTGTGAATGCAGTGGGCCAGGTGAACTTTGTGTGTTGAGGGTGGGACGTGCCTGAGTGTCACGCCCACCTTCGTGTCTCACCTACTCTCCCCAGCTATTGTTCCCCAGCTGGCACTAGCTCTTGCTCAGCTCTGCGGGTTTGAGGGTGACCCTGGGCACTGATGCCCCAAGGGCCTTGGAGATGGCAACCAGTCCCACCCCTGCTTCAGGGACAACCACAGCCAGATGTTTACAGAAAGGTCTTTTAAAGCTGCCATGATCAAGTTTCTCAGTCTGCCAGTCCTGGCCCTGGCCTCTGGTGGGAGGTGATGGACTGAAACTGGGTCCCAGGAAACTTTCTAGGGAAGGAAAAATCCGGCTGTCTCTCTTCTTTTGGGTGGTTGATTACATGGGTGTATACAGTTGGTAGAACATTAAAACAAGCACTTTGGAAGTGTGCATTTTTGGGGAGGTGAATCATACCTCAGTTCAAGACTGTTTTATGACACCAGCTAACAGTTGTTTCTGTTTTTTTTTAGTATGTGCAATGGGGATTGTGGTGGGAATTAGATGAGATACTCACCTAAGCTGCCAGCAGCGGGGCTGTGACATGACAACCCATCAGCAGAGGCTGGCTGTCAGTGTTATGACTACTCCTAATTATTCCTAAGGTTTGGCCCAGACTCTTCAGGCAGGAGCAAAAGCCACTCTGTCTTCAACAGGAGGGAAGCCTTCCCAGAAGGCTCCCAGATGCAGGTCCCCTCTTCACCCTCATGTAGCTCGTGCTGGGATAATGTGGTGCTGGCATGATGGGGTCATTTGTGTGGTTGCCGTGGGAGCAGATTCTCACCTGCTCACCGCCCACCTGTCCTGGGTAGTGAGTTTCACAAGGGCCGGGGTCAAGTCTGTTTTCCCACTGCGGCATTCTCAGCACACAGCACAGTGCAGGACTGTGGAGCTCTTTGTAAATGTTTATGGAGTGATGGGAAGCATGGCAGTGAAGATGGTGATTTTAATAATCATCAGAGGAGCGCACTTTGGAAACCTTTTCATTGTAAAATAAAACACATGCAGGGCCAGGCATGGTGGCTCAGGCTTGTCATCTCAGCACTTTGGGAGGCTGAGGTAGGAAGATCGCTTGAGCCCAGGTGTTCAAGATTACCCTGAGTAACATAGTGAGACCTCGTCTCCACAAATAATAACAACAACAACAATAGTAACAATCAACTAGCTGGGTGTGATGGTGTGCACTTGCAGTCCCAGCTATTTGGAGGCTGAAGAGGGAGAACTGCTTGAACCCAGGGGTTTGAGGCTATGCTGAGTCATGATCGTGCCACTGCACTCTAGCCTGAGTGACAGTGAGACCATGATTCAAACAAGCCAACAAACCCAACCAAACAAAAACACAGATACAGAAAGCTGCACTAAACACACGTTTAGTTTAATTAATGATGGTAAGGCAAACTCTCCTGAAGCTGCCACCCACATCAAGAAGCAGGACTTGATTTCCTGTCTTGCTCCCTTTCCCTCCACTGTACACTGTGTCTGATGAGGAGCCGGCCACCTGGCTGTCGAGGTGCTGTGCTCTGGGCTCAGCCTCCTCGTGGTGCTCTCTGTCATGCCCATCTGTCCTCGGTGCTTCCGGTAAAGGGGCAGCTGGAATCAGAGGACCTGGTGGACTCCAGTTTGGTCCTTTTGACAAGACCGTGGAAGCACATAGCGTCCGGTTTCACTCTTTTTTGATGTTTGCAGCTGTCGTGAGTAGGACTGTGTCCCCTCAAAACAAATGTTCGAGCCCAAGCCCCTGGTATCTGTGACTGGGACCTTATTTGGAAATAGGGTCAGTGCAGGTATATTCCAGTTAAGTCCTGACCTCCTGACTGGTGACCTCATAATAGAGGGAAATCTGAACTCCAGACATTGGGTCAGGGCCCACCCTGCAGTGTGACCTCATATAAATATATATATTTTTGAGTTGGGATCTCACTCTGTTGCCCAGGCTGGAGTGCAGTGGCACGATCATGGCTCACCACAGCCTCGAGCTCCTGGGCTCAGGTGATCCTCCTGACTCAGTCTCCTAAGTAACTGGGACAACAGGCACGTGCCATTAGGTCTGGCTAATTTTTTATTTTTATTTTTGTAGGGACGAGGTTCTTGCTATGTTGCCCAGGCTGGTCTCGAATTCTTGGGCTCAGGCAGTCCTCCCACCTCAGCCTCCCAGAGTGCTGGAATTATAGGTGTGAGCCACCACACCCTGTTCATATCCTTCTATTCACAGGACGTGGCTGTGCTACTTCAGTTCTTCTGTTTTATTTCCGTCTATTGGCTGGGATAGCGGTGTCTGGAGACACCACCTCTCATCCTCTCTCCTCCCCACGGCAGGCTCCTGTGTTGCTGCCATTCTAGGACCCTGGCACCTTTTAATCTCCTCGAGTCTTTGCAGGAGCCGTGGAGTAGCTGCCATATTCTGAGAGACGGAGCAGCCCGATGTCATGGTTCACGGCCCCTTTTTGCCTCTGCCTCTCTGGGGTCCTGGGTCAAGACATACCTCAGCTTCCTTATCAATCCAAGCAGGGCAGTGTTGCCACCCCCCTTGTAGGTCTTGCAGAAGAAAGCAAAGTGGGTGCCCACGAAGTGTCCAGAACAGCGGGTGGCGTGTTGTAAGTGCCCACCACAGCCCCTGTTTATAGATGAGGAAACAGGCACGAAGCATTAGGCGACCTAAGACCCCAGCTCCTGGCCACCAGCACTCACTTTCTCCACAACTACCTCACCCCACACCTCCTCAGGATCACACTCCCGGGGAGGGGCCGGGACTGTGTCCTGGCAAGGTGGACCATCTCCCCAGTGGCACAACAGGGTCTGGACTCCATTCTTGGCAGTCACATAGTGTGGGTTCCAGGAGAAGTGAGGAGGTGAAGTGAGGGGTGTCACAGGAGGAGCAAGAGACAGACACACCTGGGGCCTGGTCGTGAGTGAGAAGGCTGTGCCAGGCCTGGCCTGTGTCCCGGAGGAGGAATGCGACTCCCCCGCCTCAGCTGTCTGTGGGGAAGTCTGGAGAAATCAGCTTTGTCATTTTTTTGGCACCGAGGTGTCCAGAAGTGCCAGTTGCCTGGTCCTTGAGGTCCTGAGCCTGTGGGGTGTGCCGCCCCTGGTCTGGGTGGAGTCTGTTCGCCAGGAGAAGGGGGAGCTCACGGGTCATCTAGGGACAGTCCTTCCCATTGCACCTCTTGCTTCCCCGGTGATGGATGGATGGATTATGTAAGACACTCGCAGAGTCTGAGGGATTAAGACAAAGTTTGAAGTCATTGCAGAGACTCCGACAGCTGCTGAGTCAAGAATGGGCTCCCGGCGGAGCCCTTTGAAGCTGGCCCTCCTGAGGGTTCAGCTGGAGAGACTGACCTCAGGGCGGCCGTGGGAGCCAACCCAGTGGAATGCCACGTGAGGGACAACCCCCGGCCTCCTCCCTTCTTCCGGGGAGCCTGGCCTCCTAGCCTCCCTGCCCACAGATGAATTTAACTCCCCTGCACCCACCTGCCAGCGAGGCGCCTGCCTACCCTCTGGACGCTTTCTCAAGCAGCGCTCCGTGCTGGTCTTGCCTGCCAGTGTGGGCGAGAGAGTGACAGGTAACTCTTGGCTGTCAGCACCTGGAGAAGAACAAGGGAGGATGCCATTCCTGGCAGTGGGAGGAATGTGGTCTGCTCCTTGGGGGGTGAGGACAAGGCGGAAGGGTCTCAGACCTGTCAGATTTGTTGTTACCGCTGGCTGGCTTCCTGAGCTGCTGGCCTCCAGTGGAGGAGCTGCCTGGACCTCAAAGCCTGCAGCCCTAAGCCGAGGTCACGGCTGCACTCCCTGACGTCCCTGACCACTTCCCGCCCCTGGCAGAGAGTGCTGTCCTCAGGCCAGAGCCAGCAGCGTGCCCTTCTGGTCCCTCCCCCTCCCAGCCTCTTAGTGATCAGTCCTGTCTGCTTCCTCCGCTCTGACTCAAGACCACCCAGGGCAGCGAGGCTGGAGCTCATTCTCTCTTGAGTCTCAGTGGTCTGTGCAGTGCCTCTGCAACCAGATGATAGATGCCCTTCTTAGCTGGCCCATCTGGAGTCTTTCCTGAGTCCTAACAGCTTGTAAGCAGGTGCTGTGTAAGCCTGCTGCTTACAAGCCCAGCACAGTTACCCTGGCCTCCAGGACACCCGTCCCATGGGGAGGTGGGATCTGCCCCTCGACACCTGGGCCTGCCTGGGGCGCTCACTCCACAAGTGACCTTGGGACTTTGCTCAAGTCTCCTCCAGGGAGGACAGGGGTTGTGTCTCATTCCTGCGGGCACCTCCAGGTTCAACCAGGGCCCCATCCATCATGCAGGTGTACAGAATGCGGATGCATGAATCGGGATCTTCCTGGAGCTCTGGGCTGTTGCAAGTGAGAGGCATCTCCATCTTCTTGGTGGCCCTCTGAGGTCATTTTGTCACGTGAGTCGTGTATGTGATTTTGCCAGTCCCAGCCCTCTCTCAACTCAGAGGCAAGTCACACCCTGCAGCCTTAATTATTCCTCAGGGGCTCTGTGAGGGCTATGGGAGCTACATGTGTGTCTTAGTTTCATCTTCCTTAGACATACGGTCACACTAACGTGGACGATATCTCCGCTTGGTCTTACCCTGTGCAAGCACCATGGCCAGGGTTTTCTGTGTCTAATGCACTTCATTAGTGCCATGTGCCCTGTCAGGTTGGTGGGGCCGCTGAAGCTCCAAGGCACCCTTCCCAGCAGCACCGTGCTACCGCAGGATACACAATGCTCTGATGTTGGGGGTCAGTTCAGGCACCCAGAGGACAAACCACCTGCCCACAGAACCAAGAAGTGGTGGGGAGAGTTGGAGGCTGGGCTTCGTCGAGGTTCCGTGTGGCCGGTGTCTAGCCACTGGTTGGAGGAGCTGGAGAAGAGGTCACTTTGTTTCCTGTTGCTGTTGGAACAAACAGTGAGCAACACAGATTTGTTCTCTGATGCTCTGCTGCTCAGAAGGCTCAAGTGGGCCCTCAGGGAGGCTCCTTCTGGAGGCTCCAGGGGAGAGGCCATATCCTTGCCTTTTCCAGCTTCCAGAGGCCACCACACTCCTTGGCCCATGGCTCCTCCCTCCATCTGCAAAGCCAGCAAGTGTGTGGCATCTCTCAATCTCTGTCCCTGCCGCACTCTTATACGGACACTTAGTGACCACAGTGGGCCCAGTCAAGTAACCCAGTATAAACTTTCTGTATTAGTCAGAGTACTCCAGAGAAATAGACCAATCAGAATATGTATCTTTATCTCTATATGTCAATATCAATATCTATCTACCTATTTCTATCATCCATCTACCATCTATCTATTTATCTATCTGTTATCTATCAGATGGGGCCATCTATCTATCATCTATCTATCTATCATCTACCTATATTCTGTTTATCATTTATCGCCCTATCATCTATTTATCTGTCTACCATCTATTACCAATTATCTATCTATTTATCTATCTATCATCTGTCTGTCTACCTGTCACCTATATATCTACCTAGTATCTACCTACTTCGATATCAATGTGGATATATGAGGGGATATTTATTATGGGAGTTGGCTCATGTGATTATTTAAACTGGGAGTCCCAGGGCCTGCCGTCTGCAAGTTGGAGACCCAGGAAAGCCAGTGTAGTAACATCCGGGGCTGAAAGCTTGACAACCATGGGGCCGCTGGTGAAAGTCCCAGGTCTGAAGCCTGAGGTCCGGGAGCTGTATGTCCGAGGCCCGCAGAAAATGAATGACTCAGTTCAAGGAGAGCACGAGCTTGCCCTTTCTCCGCCTTTTGCTTCTAACCCTCAACAGATTGGATGGTGCCGTCCACATGGGCAAGGGTGGGCCTTCCTTCCCTAGTCCATTGACTGGAATGCTAATCTCCTCCAGAAACACCTTCACAGGCACACCCAGAAATACAGTTTTACCAGCTATCTGGGCATCCCTTGGCTTAGTCAAGTTTATACCCAAAATTAATGTCACTGGGGGCATTATTCAGCTGACCACAGCCCTGTGAGCTCTGCTTAAGAAGTGTCCAATGTCCTGGATTTAAAAAATGTGGTAAATATACATGATGAAATATTGCACAGCCATAAATAAAACCTTGCAGCAACTTGGATGGATTTAGAGTCTATAATACTCAGTGATCTATCACAGAAGCAAAGAACTGAGTACCACATGTTCTCATTAATAAGCGGACCCTGACCATTTACCATATTCCTATAAGAAAGGGATTGGCAGTAGTGGGACAGTGCCAGGGGAGGGAGGGGGGCACATAACATTAATAAGGGTCCCTGATCTCAAACCAGGCAAAGTAGGGACCAAAGGGAGAACCAAACTTTCCTGTATGATGTCTGCTTGTATACCCAATCCAGAATTGTACCCCGCATCTTTAAAAAAAAAAGAGAAGTGTCCAGTGTCCTTTTGTGTTTGAGGAGAATAGAGGAGCCCAGAGGAAGCTCTGAACCTCTGTGGAAGCACGAGGCTTGCCTAGTGTAAAGGCTCGGCCTTCCCTGCAGCCTCAGGTGATGCTTTCCAAACATGGTGCATTATGTAGCACTGTGGTGGGGGGAGCTCACAACTGCGTCTGGCTGTGGAAGCTCCTGCCCCCAACACCTGTCAGTGACAGAGAGGCTGCTTCACCGAAGGCTCATTAAATTGGAAAACATGATGTGGATCTCTAGTAAACTTAAATTACTTAAGCTGGTGTAAGTGGATAAATAGTTCATGCTACAGTTTATTAAGTTCCCTCCAATAGTATGTATGGCTGTACAGCCAGGGACTTCTCTGAACGCCTTTCTGTGGTTTCGGCTAGGGGACCGGAGGGGAGCCCCTCCTGGCTTCACCAATGGGCCCGCTGGGTTTTCAAGGTCATGCTTGGGCCCAGCTGTGCATCACTGGGACCCGAGGACTGCCCCCGATGCAGTTACCAGCACACTAGGTAGTTATCAGGAACCAGACAAAACCACAGCGAGCAGAGGGAATAATGGGGACGCCACTGCCCAGCAGTTTTATTTTTCTTGGCCAGAAATCATGACAATCTGGGAACATACTGTCTCCCCTTCTGCACCTCAGCGGATGCACGCATAAGCTGGTGGTGTCTGTGGCTGCCAGGTGGGATGCTGGCAGCGGGGGAGCCCACCTGGCCTTCGTTTGCACTGAGCCCAGATCTGCTGGCCCGAGAGGTGCCTGGGCAAGGACGCCCATGGCTGGCTCCCCACGTCCCCTTCTCCACCTTACTCCCTCCCTGATGGTTCCTACTGTAACCATGGAGAGCCGTCTCTGTCCTAAAAAATGGCACAGAGAGCCGGGCTCAGTGCCTCAGCCTGTAATCCCAGCGTTTTGGGAGACTGAGGTGAGTAGATTGCCTGAGCCCGTGGGTTCCAGACCTGCCCGGGCAACTTGGCGAGACCCCATCTCTACAATAAGTCAAAAATTAGCAGGGCATGGTAGCATGGTGTGTAGTTCCAGCTACTTGGAAGGCTGAGGCGGAAGGATCGCCGGAGCCCAGCAGGTCGAGGCTGTGGTGGCCCGGAGCGTGCCACTGCTCTCCAGTCTGGGCGATGAAGTGAGACTCCAACAAAAAAAAAATGGTACAAAGACCTGCCCCCCCCGCCTCCCGCAGATAGGGGCAAGAAATAGGCACGCAAGGATGTGTGGGGGGGCACAAGACAGCATCAGCCCAGTGACGGCCCCACCGAGGCCTCTGGGCTCTGGACGCTTCTCTGTGGGTGCCACTGTGTGGTGTGAAGGCTCCCCCTCACAGGCTCATGGGCGAGAAGAGCCATGAGCACCTATTAACCCAAGTTCATACGCTGGAGTCCTAACCCCAGTGGCCACGAGTGTGACCTTATTTGGAAATAGAGCGGGCCCTAGGCCAGTATGATTGGGGTCCCTATATAAAGGGGAAAGTTGGAGACACACACACACACACACACACACACACACACACACACACACAACACCATGCGAAGAGGGGCAGAAATGCATCTACAAGCCAAGGAATGCCAAGGATTGCCAGCAACTACCAGAAGCAGGGGAGGCTGGGATAGATTTTCTCTGGGAGCCACAGAAGGAGCCTCCTTGACCCCAGACTTCTAGCCCCCAGAACCGTGAGAGAACTTGTTTCTGTGGTGCTTTGTCATGGCAGCTCTCACATGTGAACACAGCTAATTTTGTTCCTTCTGGGCAGGAAGCAGGGTGGGGGGCGGTGTGGGGGGGCAGACAGAGGGCTGGCTTTGCTCTGAGCAGCACCTCTGGGCTTGGGACGCTGAGTCCAGGCTGTTGTTCTAACAGTCAGAGTGTCTTCTAAGTTCCCAACACTGTCTGAGGTGCTCATGGACTCGCTTGACCCCCCAGAAAACCTGGCAACGTGGGCACGCCACCCCCTACTTGATCGACACAGACAGGCTGAGAACTTGCCCGACAGAGCTGGGATTTGAACCAGGCTGCACTGCTCTGGGGGCCTTGCTCTTGTAGAGAAGAGTGGAGAATGTCCCCAAGGATATTTGCTGTTCCAGGAGGCAGAGGTAACTTGTTAGTCGTGTGGTCCAGGTAGTCCACAAGCTCTGGGTCCCCTGCTCAACTGGACAGTGGTCCAGAGTGGTGTGGACAACAGGATGCTGACACCACGCCAGGGCCACCATCCTTGCAGGCTCTGATGTCTTCCCTGCACGAAACATGACTAGTAGCTGCCCCGGTCTTGGAGTCCTGTTCATCTCCAGGCTGGGACAGTCCATCCTGTCTGAGGCCCCTCCAGCAGTCTCCATTTGTCCCTGGTGCTGTCACTGGGGTCCACCCTCAGCTTCCGCAGGAGCCCACCCAGGAATAAGGACTTCCCTCTGCTCCTTCTACTTCATCTAAAAGCTAGAAACAGATGCCTCCAAGAGAAAGATTTTCCAATCAGTCAGTCATTGGGGGACAATTTTCTAGGAATGTTCCATGTTTCACAGTGCTGCACTGTCAGTCTGGGCCCTCTGAGCTCAGGGCATGGGCAAGTGGCTAGAATAGCAAACGCGCCTCTCCTCCAGGGTCTTGTGCTCACGCCCCAGGGGAATAAACCCAGCGACCTTCCCCTTCCGTGCTGGGAGAGGATTCCAGAGTCAAGATCAGGTCTCTCTCAGTAGCGGACAGTGGGCAGGTAAGCTAGCCTCCCCAGCAAGCAAGTAAGCTCCAGGTCTCACAACCTTGGGGCTCCTCTCTGTGGTGTAACCCTTGACACGTGCAGGTGACAGCCTATTCTGGCTGCATCACCTTGTGGGAATTGGATCTGGGAGATTGGCTCTAAGATGCTGCTTCAAAGCTATTTTTGCTGTAATAAACGTCCTACATGACTAGTAGCTGCCTCGGTCTGGGAGTTCTGCCCATCTCCAGGCTGGGACAGTCCATCCTGGGGTCTTGCATTTTTCTGCCCAAGCATGTAAATAAAACCATGGCAGGTAAACTCATTAGCTTACAAATGGAGTCACATCTCAGACCTGGCGTAGTTTCTAACTCAGCAATTTTAGGGATGGGGACGGGATTCCATCAGTGAGGTGGCCTGCTGAGAGAGAAAGATGAGGGTCCTCTGGGGAGTTAATGCACTGAAGAAAATCCCATGGGAGTGGGTAGCAGAGGTATTGGCCAACTGTATGGTCAGCGTGGAAGTATGTGGTCCTCCACTTCGTTGTCCGTGAATCAGGAAGGGCTGGGGAGGTGAGTGAGGCTGCATGTTGTGTGGTAGGGTTCAAACAAGATGCCTGAACCATGGACTTGGTTTTTGCTTTTTCTTCCACATCGGAGGAGAAAAGGTTCTGGAGTCCCTACAGTTGATACGGGACTTTGGTTGTGGCTGAAAATGGCAGAAGTGTGTTTGTTTGTTCTCTCTCCTCCAGGCAGGGGGAGAAAGAGTTAAGGATTTCCTGGAGCTGGTGTGGGGCTTCTGGTGGGCCAAAGACATCCTCATTCAAGTCATAGGCAGCTTTCAGGCATGCTGCTCCAACCTGAAAGTGCATGTGTCTTGCGGACTGGCTTAGAGACGTTTCTCTGTGCCTCCCTGACTCATGGATCCCTTCTACCCTGATCTCAGCTACTTTAAGAGCTAGGAGTCAAGGTCTCTCTGTTCCTAGGAGGAGCCAAAGGCCCTACACAGTCATCCAAATATGCTGGGGAACTTCAGAGAGGAGAAGGACTCCAACGTTTACAATTCTGTTGGACATGGACACCCATCATCCTGCATGGCTCCATGGGAGAAAGGGATGCTGGCTGCAGGCATGCCAAGGAATGTAGGGTGAAGTTGTGGTGGTATGTGAGGGAACAGGAAGAGTCCCTGAGCCAGAATACTCACAAAATGCATGGAGGAACAGAGGAGAGAAGAAGAGTGCAGGGGCAAGAAGCCAAGGAGGAAGACAGCCCTTGGCTGCTCCACTCCTGTCCATCCCCTTTTCCCATCCACTCCTTCTCTCCTATCCCCAACCTGGACATCGTGTGATCTCCCAGAAACTTCAGCTGTGACTCTTGAAGTGCTGAGTTTAACTGATAGGTTTTAAGAGAGAATTGCAGAAAAGGAAAAAAGGTCTAACTGAGTTGGCAGGTGTGGCCTTTTGGGTCTGTTCAATGTACGGTTTCTGCTGCTTTTGCATGTAGATGTCCTGCAGGAAGTGATGTGTCATGTCATAGCTTGTCACTCCTCATCTCATAAGTGCCAGGGGGATCACGTGGATTAGGAGAGTGTGGTCTTTGTGTTTGCCCTGTTTGTGGGGGTCTCAGGTTCCTTACTCTATAGGTCTTTCACCAAGTTTAGGAAGCTTCTTAACCATGATTTCTTCAAGTTTTCTTAGCACTGGACTCATGCTTCATTGGCAACCCCAATGACATGAATGTTAGACTGTTTCCTCCTTTATCATCCTAGAAGTGCCTAAATCTCTATATTTAAATAATTATTCTCTCTGTTAAGATCTGACAATTTCTATTGCTCTAGCTTCAAGTTCACCGACTCATTTATAGTTTCTGATCTATTTTGAGCCTATCCAGTGAGTTTTGGAAAAAAGATTCAGTTATTTTATTTTTCAGTTCTAAAATTTCCATTTGAGTTTTCTTTATATCTTCTACTTTGCCAAGACTCTGTTTTTCCTTTTGTTTCAGGAGTGTTTGCAATTGCTTGTTGGAACATTTTTATAATAGCAACTTTAAAGTCTTTGTCAGATAATCCTAACATTCATGCCATCTTTTCATTGGCAATAATTGTGTTTTTTTTTTCATATGAATTGAGATTCTCCTGGTTCTTTGTATGTCTTGTAATTTTGAACTGTATCCTGAATATTTTTAATTGTATCCTGGACATTTTGAATATTCTGTTATGAGACTCTGGATGCAGGTGTGGCTGAAGGTGCCAAGGAAAATGTTGCAGACTGGCTCAGAGACATTTGAAAAATGATCATATTTTTGTTTAAGCAATCAACAAACCTACTGAGTTCAAGCCACCTGTTGCAACTCACCTTCTGTGGGTTGTGCTCCAGAACTCAATTTAAATCCATAGTGGGCCTTTGAATTGAAAGGTGATTCCATTCTTGAAGTCTGTGGTAGATAGTCTAGGATCAGATTCTTGCCATGTGCAGCTTGGAGTGGGTGGTGAGACCAGGAGTTTTAAAGTAACTTGATGGGATTGCTTTTCAAAGCTTTCCCATTTCTGCAATCTTTTCAATACTCTTTGGTCCATTTTGGTTTTGGGACCAGAAACCTAGGAATCTAGTTACCCTGCTCTGACATGTACTTCTGTGACTGTGCTCTTAGCTGGTACCAGATGGTGGAGAATGGAAAAAGGAAAAAACAGTGGGGTTTGCTTGCCCTCTTGTGATCACAGATCCACTAATTAGGGAGGAAGATCCCCTCCCTCAGAGTTTTAGCTCTTGTGGGTTCCATTGGGGTTTCAGCCAACACTGCTGCAAGGTTTCTTGGGGGCTGGAGTGTGAGAGACTAGAGAAAAGACGTGACATTCCCACATTTTCTCTGAGGGTTGAGAGACCCCTTTGTGTTTCTTGAGCCAGAATTAGAGGGCCTCTCTTCACACTTTCTCTGTGCCAGTGCCCACTTTTAGGTTTGAAGCTGCCTTTTGTTCAGGTCAGGTGATATTGTAAGTTCTCTACTGATTTAATGGTACTTTGAAATCTGGTTTTCTTTCTCAATCTGCCTGCTACCATTTGCTTTTAAGAGTCCTCAAATATTTGGTCCATGCTTATGTTCAGGTGTTATAGCTGTGTCCAGAGGGACTGACCAGGTAGCATGTGCTTACTTCATCTAGTCTGAAGTTGGATTCTTTGCTTTTATTTTTTAAAGACAATTTCACTGCATAGTATTCCAAGTTGACAGTTTTTTCCCTTCAGTACTTTAAAAATGTTGATCCACTGTCTTCTTGCTGGCATTATTTCCCATAAGAAATCTGCTGTCATTTCAATTTTTGTGCCTCTGTATGTAACATGTGTTTTCTTCAGGCTACTTTTGAGATATTCTCTTTATCACTGGGGTCAAGCAATGCGATTATAATGTGGCTTTATGTTTCTTGTGCTTGACGTTCATTGGGCTTCTTAAACTGGTGAGTTTGTGGTTTTCATCAAGCTTGGAATATTTTCCAATCATTATTTCTTCAGATAGAATTTCAGTTCCCTTCTTCTTTGGAGATTCTATATATTAGGCTTCTTGATATTCTTCCCAAGCTCACTAATTATCTATTAATTGAATTGTGTGTGTGTGCTTTCTTTTAAATACTTTCCATTGCTATGTCCATAAGTTCATCGATATTCTCTTCTGCAATGTCTAATCTGCTATCAATTCTATCCCATAAACAATTTCTAAATATTGTAGTTTTCATGTCTAGAAGTTTGACTTGGGTCTTTTTATATTTTTTTATGTATCTAACTTTTGAACATATGAAATGCAGTTGTAATAACTTAAAAAATGTTCTTTTCTGCTAATTCTAACATCGATGTCAGTTCTAAGTCAGTTTTGTTTGATTTTTCTTCTTACTATGGGTCATGTTTTTATGCTGCTTTGCATGCTCAGAAAGTTTTGACTGGATGTCAGACATTGGAATTTTTTTATTGTTGGTTGCTGATTTTTTTTCTTGTTATTTCTAAAATATTCTTGAGCTTTGTTCTGTGATGCAGTTACTTGGAAACTTCTCTTTTTTTAGATCTTGTTTTTTTTTAAAAGTTTAAATCAGTGTTTGGTTTATAGATAATTATTTTCCCCAACTGGATGAGACTTTTCCAAGTACTCTACCCGATGCCCTGTGAATTATATGATTTTCTAGTCTGGCTGGTGGGAGCAGTCATGATTTTCACCTGCATGAACACTGGGCACTGCTTCCTCTAATCCTTTGGGAGCTTCTTTCCCCAGCCTTGGGTCATTTCCTTCCCCACATGTGCTGATCACTGTTTTGCTGAGTACTCGAAGGAGGCCCTTGGCATCTCTAGAGTTCTCTCTGTGCAGCTCTCCCTTACTATGTCCTGTGAACTCTGGCTGCCTCAGTCTCCCTGGACTCCCAGCTCTGTCCATGAGGGCTCCCTATCCCTATACTGCACAGCTCAGCTTGTTAGTTTCCCATCTCTCAGGAATCACTATCCTCTGCTACTTGATGTCTTGTGGCTCAAGAATCATCACTTTAGGGAGGGATTGGCAACTGATGGACACTGCCAGGCAAGGGAGGGAGAGAGGGGGCATGTCATATCGCAAAGGGTACCTGATCCTAAACCAGGAGAAGTGAGGGCCAGTCAGAGGTCCAAACTTCACCTGCACGAAGCCTACTTGTGTAACTAATCTTGTATCACATCTATCTATCTATCTATCTATCTATCTATCTATCTATCTATCTATCTATAAGAATAATTGCCATATATTTTTTCTTTCAGTTGTTTTAGTTGGGAGGTCACATCCAAGCCCTATTACTATACTTGGCAGAAGCATTAGTCTCTGCCTACAGATCATTTAATCAGGGGGAACATTGTCTAGAAAATAGCACAAACATTTATTGAGCACTTACAACACACCAGATGCAGTGCTAAGAACTTCATTTTTCTTATCTGTAGAAACTTCACATTAATTTGCTTAAGTAGGTGCCATTGTTATACCATTTTTCACTTGAGAAAACTGAGTCTTTCAGAGGCCACTCAGCCAGTTAGTGATCAAATCACAAGCCATGGTCTGAGAGGTCCTGGCTACCTGCTGTCCCACGCTGTTGGGATGCAGGTGCCATCTTTAACAGGGCACTCCAGGACACTCTTTTCAAGGGTTGTTCCAGGACAGTGAGGGCTTTATTTGAATGAAATCTGACAGTACTTTGTGTGGGTCTTCAAACACTGGGGTGAACTTTCTCAAAAAGCTTAGAATAAAATTCTGGTGACAATATTAATTCAGTCACTAATTTTTTTCTCCCTTATCCAATTGCATGCTCTTCTGCTGACTTGAATACCTTCAGACTTGGATGTATGGGGGGCCACAGTGGTTTAGCCACAGTTGAGACCCTCAGACTTTGTATGTGGGGGGCATTTCTCAGGGGTAGATGGTCCATTCAGGCACCATGGGGGAAATAATCCAATCATTGCACACAGGTCTCATGGGATGTCTGCTTCAGCATAAGCCAGACCTGTTTTCTCTGGGAACTTCCCTCTTGCCTGTTCAGCCCCCACCCTTCCAGCCAGGCTGATCAAGTACCTGTAAGATTCTCCCTCATCATCCTGTGCTTACCTGGTGGTGTGTGTCTGTCTCCCCCTCTGGACTGCGAGCATGCAGGACAGAGGATTTTTTTATTATTTGGATTTTTATTCCTTGTGCTAAGGAGAGTGCTCGGCCATATTAGACTCTCAGTGAAGATGGCCTGCCTGCCTGAATGAATGAATGAATCTCAGACTTGTGCCAATGAGGTCACCTTGGGCCGTAGTAACAGGAGGTCCATCATAAAGAGATCTATCATCTCATGTGAGTATAAGTTCTGAGGCAAGGTGGGCTACAGGCACAACACGATCAGGGGGCTACAATTCCATTCCCTTGACTTTGTCTCGCCTTGTCCTCAGGCAGCCTCTCACCTGGGTTTAGGATGGCTGCCTGCCTGCCACAAAGCTTGCTCAATCACACCCAGCCGGAGAAGGGGAGGTGGAGGAGAAGTCCTTCTCATCTCTGATTGATCAGCCTCAGTCATGTGCCTGCTCTTGGCTCTATTGTAGTTGCCAGAGGGATTCCGTGTGCTGATTGGCTGGCCCAATCCCGGGCAAGGAGGGTGGCATATTGCGATTGGCTGATTGGGGTCCTTCCAGAATGAGAGGTGCCCGGGCTTCCTGAAAGTCCACGGATGGTGCAGAGAAGGGGTGGGCACCAGACCACAGACTGGGCTCGGCAGGGAAGGAGGTGGGAAAGGCCTGCAGAGGGGCTGAGTGGCTGAGCAGGCCGGGGGTGGACAGAACAGAGGGAGGACAGCCAGCCCTGTCCGGGGTCCACCAGCGCATCCCTGCAAGGCAACGGCACCACTCCTCCTCCCTTCTCCAGCAGAATGAGTAGGGGCTGCCTCACCTCACTGAATTCCCAGGATGGTCCTGAAAGACGGGGTCTCTTTTTCCCATTTTCACAAGTGAGGACAGCAAAGATCCAGAGAGGCCAAGGAACCCAGCTGGGAGGAGGAGTGCGCCCGGGCTTTCCTGTCCCCAGGCCTACACTCTGGACCTCTCCTCTGAAGCTGAGCGATTGGGGTCTCCTCAGGCCCCCTGTGCAGGATCCTGGGACCCCACCCCTCTCCACTGACTCAGCCTGGGGCCACATGGCTGCTACGCCTAGAAGCCAGGTGGCTCCTTCCTGCCCAACCCCCGCCTGACTGTAGTTCTGCCCGCCAAAAAGGGCCCGGATAGCTGAGGGCCCACCTCCTCACTTTCTGCTCCCAAGCCCAGAGCCTCTTCCCTCCTTAGTCCCACAGGAGTATCTGTCTTGCTGCCCGTGCCTCTCACACGCTTCGCCCCGAATGCCTGGAAACGTGCACATAAAAGTCAGATGATGATATTTTCGTAAATAAGCCATGCAGCGACTCACATCTGATTCGGGCCGTCGGCCCAATCCACCAGAGAGAGATTGACACTGAAATATTTGTGTATGTTCTCACGGAACACTTACTGGAGAGCGCTGGGCTCCAATAATGCATCATATAAATTATTCATTATGGAATTCAGATGAAACGCCAAAAGCCCTCCCACCGAGGGGTTGCCTTTTTGTTTCTATTTTTCAGTTTATTACCTCTGAAGAGCTTGGCTGAGTGAGCGTCTAAGGCCACCAGCTAGGCAGGTGGTGTCATGAGCGGGGAGAAACAGATGGGTGTGGTGAGACAGGACTGACCTCGCTCTCACGTCTCTTCGAAGAGACTTGGCCTTTCTGAAGGGCTCTTCTCTGCTGGGCGGCCGCGTGCTAACATCCTCTCCTGCCGGGAGCTCTGGTTTTCTGAGAGGCACTGGGAGCTGCTGTCTCTCTTGCTTCCTGTCCTTGGAGAGGACAGCGGTGGCTCCCACTAGCACAGTCCTCTGCCATTTGCAGCGCCTCTCAGGCCTTCTCTGGTAGGTCTGTTCTGAGGGCGAGTTGGGGCAGGTGCTGTTCCTCCTGGTTTATTCATTGATTTCTTCTCCTTTTTTTTTTTTTGAGTCAGAGTTCACCCCATTGCCCAGGCTGCAGTGCAGTGGCATGCTCATGGCCATCCCAGCGTTGACCCGTTGGGCTTTGGCGATCCTTCCACCTCAGCGTTCCAAGTAGCCGGAACTATAGGTGCGCACTACCATGCCTGGCTCATTTTTGATGTATTGTAGAGACAAGGTCTCGCCAAGTTGCCCAGGTGGTTCTCGAACCCGTGGGCTCAGGCAATCCACTTGCCTCGGCCTCCCAAAGTACTGGGATTACAGGCTGAACCACCAAGCCCGGCCTCCTCCTTTTAAATTTTTTATTTCTTTTTTATTTTTTGGTAGATGTGAGATCTTGCCACGTTGCTCAGGCAGCTCTTGAACTTCTGGGCTCAAGCAATCCTCCTGGCTCGATCTTCCAAAGTCCTGGGATTACAGAGGCGAGTCACTGTACCAATCACTCTGCTTTTTTTTCCTTTATTTTAATGGGAGATTGAGGCTCGGAGGTTGTGATGGGCTGAGCTGTTCTCTTGGATTCCTGTGCTGAAGTCCTAACCCTTAATACCTGTGAACACGACCATTTTGGAGAGTGGGTCTTGACAGAGGTAATTAAGTCAAAGTGAGGTCACAAGGGTGGTCCCTAATCTAACAGGACTGGAGTGCTTCTAGGAAGGGGGAATTGGGGCATGCGCGCGCACGCGCACACACGGCAGCCAGAAGAGGGTGAGGGTGGCCCTCTGAGACCAGGAGGGAGACCTCGGGAGGATCCAGCCCTGCCCATGCCCCCATCTCGGGCTTTTGGCCTCCAGGATTGTGCGAAAATATATTCTTTGATTTAAGCTGCCCGGTTGGTAGCATATTGTTACGGCAGCTCCAGGAAACCAAGAGAGACGGAGTGACCTTCCAAGGTTCGCCACAGAGGAGCAGGGCTGCTGCCTTGGCCACAGAGTCCAGCCTGCCTGTATCTTTGGGCTGGAGGAACTAGGAGCCCGCTTTGCCCGTGGCCCTGAGACCTCACATGAAGCCGGATGTAGTCAGAGAGAAGTCTGCAGGGGCTTGGCAGATGTCTTCATTTCTTCCCTTGAAGAGCTCCGTAAAACTCTCTGCAAACATCTGTGGAATTAATTTCACAACTCACAAATGAATGAATGAATGAATGAGAGAGGCAGTCCCCCTCTCTCAGGATGACACTTCAAATGCAGCACTGGACCTGACTCTAGCCCTGTGTGTTCAGTGACCAGATGTGACCTGTACCCCTGCCCCGTTCTTCCTCAAGGGCCCTGAGGCCACCATGGGGCGAATTGCACCTGTGTCCTGAGGTTTCCTGGGGGGTGACAGTGGGCTTCAGCCTTCTGGACCAGGGAGGGATCTGCCCTCTGAAGCAAACCCAGAGAGAAAGAGCGGTTGCTGCTGGAGGCAGGGGGTCAGGAAACATGCCACCCAGGGCTGGGGACACGGGCAACCTGGAACTCGCTTTTCCCTGAGAAGCCTTCCCCATGGCATGAGGTCTCTGGCTCGAGTCACGTTCCATGTGGCCTGGAGTGGCTGGCTCTTCAAGGATGCCTCAAATGGTCTTTTGGGGGTTTTTCCATTTCTGTCTCTTATCATTTCTTTTCGTTGAGGGAGAAACAGGTGGTGCCTTGAAAATAAAAAATCCAGCCAACGCTATTGGATTGATGACGAAACTATATAACAACTCACAGGGGTGTGCGATCCCAAGAACCTTCGGGTCTTTGGTGTGTTTGTTCTCACCAGTCTCAGGCTGGGATGCAAAAACTCAGACGGTGCGGGAGCCATGCGTACCTTCCCCACTCTGTGTCCCGCCGGCCTGATGCCATCTCCTCTGCCACACTGCATCCATGAGCCCTGCTTGATCTTCATCCTATCCTGGATCCTTCCTGTTAGCATCTCATTGGAGATGTCCAATCTGCATCGAGGACTCAGCCACAAAATGTTCTTGAGTTCCTTCAGTCTGGCTGAACCACGAGCTGTCCCCTGGCCGTACTCGGGGCTGCCCCTCCTCTAGTGCTTTCGCTTGGGCAGTTCTGTCTGTGGGGAACCTCCTTTGCTTCCGCACCCTACTCCCCGACACCAGTCCGACCCGACCCAGGCTTCGGGGTCTGCCCAGCTGTCTCCCCTCTTCTGCTCTCCCAGCCACTCCCTGCCCCCCCACATGGTCCCAGAGCCCTGTGTCCTGGCCATTGTCAGGTCCTGTCTCTCTCTGTACTGCAGGGACTGGTACCTGAATGGAGACAGTCCACACGGGATCCGCAGCATGTGACAGGCTCTCAGGTCACCACATGTGAACAAGATCTGGGAAGAAGAAATGACAACACAGGTGTTAAACAATCCATTCATTCCGCATTCACCCTGTCTTTGGAGCGACACCTTTTTCTTCCCTGAAGAGAGCAGCATTTGGCAGGGAGGGAGGCCTGACGGTGGCTTTGGAGGCATCAAGGATGTGCGCCTGTGACAGATGGCCCAGGTCTCCTGCACACCTGATCTCATTTGCATCGGGGGAGGGGCCTCTCGGCTCCCCTCTCCTCCTCCTTTGTTCGTACGTTTCTCCCTCGGCCCCGCAGACCCATAGTTGGGCTTTGGATTGTGGTGTAGACTGCAGTGAGTTTAGGCATGCCCCCTGACTCACTGCTCTCCTTGTCCCTCATCTAGAAGGCAGCAGAGAGGGGCATCTAGTCTTTCCCGGGCCCCCACATGTCAACAGCTGCACGGCGCGAGTGTGTGTTCCTGTGACTTTGTGCCTGGAGGGTCTGTGGTTCTGAACCTCGCATGGGGGTGCAAGCCAAGGGCAGAGGGATGGTCAGAGGCCAGAGCGGCCGGGGAGGGCCGCCCCTTGGCCCCCATCCCTCCAGGAGCCCCTCAAGGCTGGGGTGAGGGGCAGCGGGGCTTCCCAGAGCCCTCTCTTCCCTACGCAGTGGTGTGCTGTCACACGTCCCCCAGAACGCCTCCTCGCCATCTGTCTCCCGCTGGATGATCACACTCGCGGGGAGAGAGGAGCTCCGATTTGCAATTGTAAATCGCCTTTTCCTTTTCTCCCCCTTTTCACTCCACATGCAGCGACTCTGACAGCTTGAAGGGGCTGCTGTGGTTTGCAGTGAGGGTGGCTTGTTTTCCATACAGCACAAAACACACTCCCTCTGGAGTCCCTGAGGGGCCTGGGACACTCCCTGGGGTGCCAGGTGGGCAGTGGTGGCCAGGCGGGCAGGAGGCCTGGAGGAAGAGAGGCCCGAGACATACCATCTTCCTGCAAATTGACCTCTGGCTGATTCCGGGCCCTGTCCCTGTACTCCGCTAAGGGAACCAAGTCCTGGAGCCCACCTGAAAAGCTCATGCATGCGATGTGGTAAGAGCCCGCCCACCCACAGCACCTGACTTCTGGCCACCATCCCTCGAGAGCCTCCACACCGGGTGTGGCAGCCAGAGGGCTCCTTCCCAACCCCTATGGGTCCTGTCACCTCCCTCCACGCTCCTTGTCTCAGTGGGGCCCTGCCCGAAGCCTGCTGCCGTCTTCCCACCTCTGCCCCCAGTGACACCGATCTCTTTACTGTACCTGGAACATGCTGGGTGTACCGTGCGTGGGCCTTTGTCTAGACAGACAACGTCACTGCTGAATTCCACCAAACATTTGAAGCAGTATTAATACATATCTTCACCACCCACCCCCAGACAGAGGGGGAACACACTTCCTGGCTCATCCTGAATCCAGCGGTACCTTGGTGCCAAAGCCAGGCAGAGGCACCACAGGCCGGGGAGGTAGCAGGCCTCTGTGCTGCACGGACCTCCCATCCCAGCCCTTCCCCGACCTCACTGGTCCTGCAGGGTCCCTCCTGCCTCTTGGTGGCCTCAGCTCAGATGACTCTTCCTGTGAGGGTTGTGCCCTTGTGGTCAACGTGGAGCAGCCTTGCCTCTGTCCCTCCCATGACCCCACCCCTGTGTGAGTCCTCATCTCTGGCTCCTGTCTTGACCTAGCACACTGTGGCTCTGAGGCCCTTTCAGCTGCCTCTATGGCTCCTTGGTGGGAGGTCAACCTGCGGTGAGTCAGCAAAGGGCTGTTGCTGTATTGTGCAGAGAAGGAAACTGAGGCTTGTGCATCTCCAAGTAGAGACGGGTTTCCAGCCACAAGAGGTCGGGTGAGGCTTGGGGCAGTGGAGGGGCACGTGGGCACCCAGGGCCCTGCCAGAGGATCCTCAGGGCTGAGCTCAGGCCTGGCACATGGACCTGCAGGCCATAGGGCACCTGGTGGGGAGCATTCAGGCGATGTGTGGAGGTCGTTTTTCAGAGGTCACCCCAAAACCTTGAACTCACGGCTGGGCTGGGGCAGAAGCAAAGTCAAGGTCAAGAATCATGTCTAACGGGAGGTTGGGCTTTATCCAAGGTTGCGGGGAGCCCTGGGAATGCCATGGGGTTTTCATGGGCCTTAGGAGAGGGTGGCATCTGGGAAGCTGAAGACCATGGAGCAGCCATGCAGAACCACTGGGCTGGCCCGATTTCTGGGGCCAAGATGAGAGAGTGGCAGGAAGCCTGACCAGCTTGTTCAGTGTTTCGGTTGAGGGTTGTTTTTCAACAGCTCTGCTTCCCAGGGGGACCCTACTACCTTTGGGATTTCTTAAAGGATGTTAGGGTCTGTCTCCAAGACTTGGATCTAAGGCAAAGGGCACTTTGTTCACTTTTCTTTCTTTCTTTTTTTTTTTTGAGTTGGAGTCTCACTCTGTCACCCAGACTGGAG
>NW_007255593.1:313314-318496 GCF_000164805.1 Carlito syrichta
GGCATGCGCTACCACGCCCGAGATGATTTTTTGATTTATTGTAGAGATGAGGTCTCGCTGCCCAGGCGGGTCTCGAACCTGTGGGGCTCAGGCAATCCACTCACCTCAGCCTCCCAAAGGCGCAGGATTACAGGCTGAGCCACCGAGCCCGGCTTACTTTTATTTCTTTTTATTGTTTCTTTTTTTTTTTTTTTTGAGTTCAGTGGCATGATCACAGCTCACCACAGCCTCGATCTCCTGGGCTCAGGCAATCCTTCTGCCTCAGCCGCCCAAGTAGCTGGAACTACAGGCGCATACCACCACACCAGCCATTAAAAAAAATTTTTTTTTGGTAGAGATGAGGTTTCCCTATATTGTCCAGGCTGGCCTCGAACTCCTGGGTGCAAGCGATTTGCCCACCTCAGTCTCCCAAAGTGCTGGGATTACAGGCGTGAGCCACTGCTCCCAGCCCTTTGCTCACTTAAAAAGTGTATTTTTTATTGATGCATACTAGGTGTACATGGTTTCTGTGTACACGTGATAATTTGACAACTTCACGTAATGTATAAAGACCAAATCTGTACTTGGGATAGCCATCACCTGAAATATCTGCCTTTTGTTTATGCTAGAACCATTCGAGTTATACTCCTCTGGCTATCATGACATATACCCTCGATCACTGCAAACTACAGCCACCTGCTGACATCAGACACGAGGACTTACTTCTTCTATCAAACCCCTTCATCAGCCTCCCTTCATCTCCCTTCACCCCCACCCTGCCCGGCCTCTGGCAGCCACCAGCCTCCTCTAGAGCCCCACGAGATGCATGTTTGTAGCTTCCATGTATGAGTGAGGACAGGCGACGTCTGTCTCTCAGTGCTTGTCTTATTTCGTTGACATAATGGCCTCCAGTTTCATAACTCTTTTTTTTTTTAAAATTTTTATTTTGAAGGTGTGAGGTGCAATTCAGGGTTAGGTATACAAAAGATCACTGTACAGGTAAAGTTGGGGCCTCACTTTGATCCCTACTTCCTATGGTTTGAGATCAGGTACTCTTATTGATGAAGTGTGCTTTCCCTCCCTTGGCAGTTTCCCACTACTGCCAATCCCTTTCTTATAGCATTATGATAATTGTTCAGGGTCTGCTTATGAGTGAGAACATGTGGTACTCAGTTCTTTGTTTCTGTGGTAGATCACTGAGTATTATAGACTCTAAATTCATTCAAGTTGCTGCGAAGTCCCTATGTTTGTCCTTCTTTATGGCTGCGTAATATTGATTTGAGTTCCTCTGAGTATATTCCCAGAAGGGGTACTGCTGGGTCATATTTAAAGTCAATTTTTAGATATTTTAGGAATCGCCACACTGTTTTCCACAGAGGTTGTACTAGTTTACACTCCCACTGGCATTATAGAAGTGTTTCCTTTTCCTTGCATCCACTCCAACATCTGTTGTTTTTTTGAGTTATTGATAATGTCCATCCTGACTGGAGTGAGGTAGTATCTGAATGTGGATTTGATTTACACTTTTCTGACGATTGGTGAGGTTGAGCATTTTTTCACCTGTCTGTTGGCTGCTTGTATGTCTTCTTTTGAGAAGTGTCTATTCATGGTCTTTTGCCCACTTTTTTTTTTCTTTTGAGTTGGAGTTTCACTATTGCCCAGACTGGAGTGCAGTGGCCGCTTCCGGCCACCGCAGCCTCGATCTGCTGGGCTCCAGCGATCCTTCCGCCTCAGCCTTCCAAGTAGCTGGAACTATAGGCGCGCGCTACCATGCCCGGCTAATTTTTTGATTTATTGTAGAGATGAGGTCTCACCAAGTTGCCCAGACGGGTCTCTGACCCACGGGCTCAGGCAATCCACTCACCTCGGCCTCCCAAATCGCGGGATTACAGGCTGAGCCACCGAGCCTGGCTTGCCCACTTTTTAAGAGGGCTGTTTGTTTTTTTCCTTTTGGCATGTTTGAGTTCCTTGTAGATCCTGGATGTTAGGCCTTTGTCAGATACACAGTTGACAAATTCTTTTTTCCCATTCTGTGGGCTGTCTCCTTGTTCTCTTGATGGTGTTTTTTGCTTAACACTCCTTCTGCAGTGACCCACTCCCCATCGTGATGCTGCAGTTGCCTTTCTCTCCCGCTCTTTGCCCAGTGGTCTCTGTCTCCCCTCCAGCTCCCACCTGATCATGGCTCCCTCCTCCCATCTGCAAGGCTGGACTCGGCTTTAGTGTCCTCTTCTCACCTGGGGAGCGACCTGGCAGAAAGGTCACAGCGAAGCCAGCCTCCTCAATGGCTACCCCTCAAGGAAAAGAAGAAATCAGCAGGCCACGTGCGGGGTGTGATTGGGCTCCTACCCCAGCCCCAGTGTGTGTCCCTCCTGACAATGCATCTCCCCCACATGGTGCACCTCTTTCACAACGGGAAATGTTCCCTGCTGTCCCTGGGAGGCAGAGGGGAGTTCTTGGTGGGGCCGGGACACTGGCCTGAGGTTGAGTAAAGGCACACGCCGGAGACACTGCTTTCCACATTTCGTGAACCATGTTGTTCCTGGTGACTGTGAGTCTGGATAATTGGGAGCAAGTTGGCATCCTCCTGCACCTCAGTCTTCTCCCCTGCACAGTGGGTGGGCCGGGAAGGCCAGGGACTCGAGGGTGCTTGTTAGAACTGTGGCCTCTGGGCTGAGTGGCGACTGCAGTGACGGGAGTAAAGACACTTCAGATGGGCTCTTGGTGAGGGTGGGAACTTCATCACACAGTCTCCTTGGTGTGGACTTTTTTTTGGATCTTAGAAGAATGACGGAAAACTTGAGCTTTGGCAGTTGGTGGGTCTGGGTTTGAATCCTGGTTCAGCCATTTGCCAGCAACAAAGCTGTTGAAGCTGCTTCCCATTTTCTGGAAAGGTAAGGTAGCTGGGGAATTGACTCGTGTGCTGTGTGCAGCTCTACAGAGTGCCTGGTGCACAGGGAGTGCACCACAGATGAACATGGTCAAAGCAGTGTTAGTGATCCAGAGTCTCCTGTGCAGTCCCCTTGCTTGATGGGTCCGTCATCTGGACACTGAGCTGTTTCTGCTGATCCTCCCAGCACGTGCTTATGAATTTACTGCACACTCTTTTTTTTGAGACAGTCTCACTCTGTTGTCCAGGCTAGAGTGCAGTGGCACAATCATAGCTCACTGCAGCCTCGAACTCCTGAGCTCAAGTGAGCCTCTCGCCTCAGCCTCTTCTGTGTAGCTGGGGCTACAGGTGTGTGCTGCCACAAATGGCTCTTTTTTTGTTTGTTTGTAGAGATGGGGTCTCACGATGTTGCCCAGACTGGTCTTGAACTCCTGGGCTCAAGCAATCCTCCTGCCGCGGCTTCCCAAAGTGCTGGGATTACAGGTGAGAGCCACCTTGCCTGAATGCGCTGGCTCGTCTCTGGCTCCATCTGCTGGCTCTGCTCCACTCTCCTGAGGCGTGGCCTCCCTCATTGCCTCATGATTGCCGTGGCCCTGATGAATTGTGCACAACCCCTGGGCACGGACGAGATCTGTCACTCCAGGGGGGTCCCCAGCCTTCCCCCTCCCTGCCACAGGGGGCTCTGCCGTGGCCTACTTGCACGGGCCCCTCAAGTCAGTCCCCCAGGGGGTCTGTCTTTTTTTTTTGAGTTGGAGTCTCACTCTGTCGCCCAGACTGGAGTGCAGTGGCCGCTCCCGGCCACCGCAGCCTCGACCTGCTGGGCTCCGGCGATCCTTCCGCCTCAACCTTCCGAGTAGCTGGAACTACAGGCGCGCGCTACCACGCCCGGCTAATTTTTTGATTTACTGTAGAAATGAGGTCTCGCCAAGTTGCCTAGGCGGGTCTCGACCTCGCGGGCTCAGGCAGTCCACTCACCTCGGCCTCCCAAAGCCCGGGATTACAGGCTGAGCCACCGAGCCTGGCCTAGAGATACTTTTAAAACATTAAAATGGTTTTCATGAATTTACGGGTGCAAGTGCAGTTGTGTTCCATGGATACATAGTGTTGTGGTGACGACTGGGCTCTCAGTGCATTCGTCACCACATAGTGGACACTGTACCCATAGACAGTGCTCATTCACCACTCCCATCCCACATGCCCACCTTCTGGACTCCCCGGTGTGTCTGGCTCCCACTTATGGGTGAGAGTGTCTGGTTTTTGACTCTCTGTTTCCGAGTCATTTTGCTAAAGATAATGGCCTACAGTTCCATCCATGTTGCCGCAAAAGACATGATTTCACTCTTTTTATGGCTGAGGAGTATACCACGGCATATGTGCACCACATTTTAAAAATACATTTATCATCTGATGGACACTTAGGTTGATTCTGCAACTCTGCTGTTGTGAATAGTGCTGGGATAAACATACGAGTGCAGGTGTTGTTCTGATAGACTGATTTCTTTTCTTTTGGGTAGATATCTAGCGGTGGGATTGCTGATCGAGGGATAGTTCTATTACTGGTTCTGTGAGAAATCTCTGTGCTGTTTTCCCTAGATGCTGCACTGTCCTAATTTACGTTCCCACTAGCAGTGTATGCATGTTCCCTTTTCTCTGCATCCTCACCAACATTGGCTGTTTTTTGACTTTTAGTAATAACCATTCTGACTGGTGTAAGATGGTATCTTACTGTGGCTTTCATTTGCATTTCTCTGATAATTAGTGATGAGCATTTTTTCGTATGTTTGTTGACTGTTTGTGTGTCTCCTTTTGAGAAATGTCTGTTCATGTCCTCTGCCCACTTTTTAATGGGCTCATTTGCTTTTTTCATGTTGAGTTGTTTGAGTTCCTTGTTGATTCTGGATACCAGTCCTTTATTAGATGTATTTTTTGCAAATATTCTGTCCCATTCTGTAGGTTGTCTATTTACTGATTATTGTTATTATTGTTATTTTTGTGTGCAGAAACTTCTTAATTTAATTAACGCCCATTTATCTATTTTTGCTTTGCTGCATTTCTTTTTGAGGACTTTCAGAGTTCCTTTTTTTTTTTTTCATTAATCAGTATTTTTTATTATGGTTTTGTGGGGTACAGTTAAGGGTTAGGTGTACAATGACGTTTCATTCAGGCACCCTGTAGATAAGAAGTGTTTTCCCATCCCCCGACAGATATTTGCTACTGTTAATCCCATCCCCCTCCCCCCCATAGTTTCCCAGTACCATCCGTCATTTTCTCATAGTATTGCATTGGATGTTCAAGGTCCATTATATGAGTGAGAAC
>NW_007255593.1:319379-321097 GCF_000164805.1 Carlito syrichta
TTTTGAGTTGTTGATAATTGCCATCTGACTGGAGTTAGGTGGTATCTCAGTGTGGTTTTGATTGCATCTCCCTGATGATTAGTGAGGTTGAGCATTTCTTCATGTGTTTGTTGGCTGCTCGAATGTCTTCTTTTGTGAAGTGTCTGTTCATACATTTTGCCCATTTTATAATGGGGTTGTTTGTTTTCTTCTTTTCAGTACGCTTCAGTTCCTTGTAGATCCAGGATGTTAAGCCTTTGTCAGATCTAGAGTTGGCCAAATACTTTTTCCCAGTCGGTAGGCTGTCTCCCTGCTCTCTTGATGGTTTTTTTGGTTTTGCAGAAGCTTATCAGTTTAATAAGGTCCTATTTGTCTAACTTCTCTCTTAAATCCTGTGGGTTTTGGGTTTTGTACAGGAATAGGATGCCAGTTCCGAGTTCCATGAGAGTATTTCCTTCCTTTTCTAAGGTTCTTATGGTTTGAGGTTTTACATTTAGGTCTCTGATCCATTTGGAGTTAACCTTTGTGCATGGGGATAGATAGGGGTCCTGATTCAATCTTTTGCATGTGGTCAGCCAATTTTCCCAGCACCATTTACTGAATAGGTTCTCCTCTCCCCATTGGTAGGTGGTGGGGGCTTTGTCGAAGATGAGTTGGTTGAGAAATTGAGGTTTTGCTTCTGGAATCTCAATTCTGTTCCATTGATCTATATGCCTGTTCCTGTACCAATACCAAGCTCTGTTGATGATTGTAACTTTATAGTAAAGTTTGAAATCTGGTATTGTGATACCACCTGCTTTGCTCTTTGTGCTGAGAATTGTTCTGACTATTCTTGGACGTTTGTGTTTCCATATGAATTCCTGTGTTTTTTTTCTAGGTCTGAGAAGAATGTTCTTGGCAATTTAATGGCTATTGCATGAATTTGTAGATTGCCTTAGGTAAGATGGACATCTTCACAATGTTGATTCTTCCGATCCATGAGCATGGGATATTTTGCACTTGTTCATGTCGGCTTTGATTTCTTTGAGCAGTGTTTTGTAATTTTCATTGTAAAGGTCTTTCACGTCTCTGGTCAGGAAGATGCCAAGGTATTTCGTTTTTTTTTGTGGCTATTGTGAATGGAACTGTGTTTTTTATTTGGGTTTCTGTTTGTTTATTATTGGTGTAGAGAAATGCGATTGTCTTTTGTACATTTATTTTGTATCCTGAGATTTTTCCAAAGGCTTTTATCAATGTAAGGAGGCCTTTGACAGATTCTCTTGGGTTTTCAAGGTACACCATCATATCATCTGCATAGAGAGATAACTTGACTTCCTCTTTTCCTATTTGAATACCTCTGATTGCCTCCTCTTCTCTGATTGCTTTAGCCAGGACTTCCAATACTATGTTGAACAGGAGGGGAGAGAGTGGGCATCCTTGTCTAGTTCCAGTTTTCAGGGGAATTGGTTCCAATTTTTGTCCATTTAGGAGTATGCTGGCTGTGGGTTTCTCGTAGATGGCTTTTACTATTTTGAGGTATGTTCCCCGTATGCCTAGATGTTCAAGGGTTTTTATCAAGAAGGGGTGCTGGATTTTATCAAAAGCTTTTTCTGCATCTAGTGATATGATCATGTGGTTTTTGTTTTGACATCTGTTGATGTATTTAATTACATTTATGGTTTTACGAATATTGAACCAGCCTTGCATGCCAGGAATGAAGCCTACTTGGTCATGATGGATGATTTTTGAGATGTATTGCG
>NW_007255594.1:0-22455 GCF_000164805.1 Carlito syrichta
CCGTGACGCGCGGCCCAGGGGCAGCCTTCCCCGGGCTTGGGCTTGGGCGGAAGGCTGCATCGCGGCCTGGGGCCGCCACTGTTGGCAAGTAATGAAGACAAGACGACGTGGGGGGAGCCCGGCCCCCCTCCCTGCCACCCTTTCGGGCGCTGGGTGACAGCGCTGCCAGCACCCCTGGCAGGGGCCGGTTTTTACCGGGCTGCCACCCCAACACGCCGTGCAGGGCTTGGGCTCGAGGGGGCGCTCAAGAGCTCAGGAGGCCGGGTAGGAGCGCCACGCACGACCCGGCTGTGCGCGTGGAGCCTCCTTCCAGGATCCCAAAAGCATTTTCCCACACCCAGTGCTGCGTGTAGCGTGCTGAACTCGGGCCAGGCCCCTGAGAAAACAGGAGATGCGGGGCCCCTGCCCGTCAGGCAGCCCCAGGCCAGGCAGGAAGACAGGAGGGCGCAAGCCACTAAGGCGCACAGATGGGCAGGGACAGAGCACACACACACTCGTGGCATGGCCGTGGGGCAGGGGGACGTGAATTCCAACCAGAGGACGTCAAGACCCTCATCGCAAGGCTGCTGTGGTGTCCCTCCCTGGCTCCCGGCAGGTCAGCACTCCGGAGGTGAGAGCTCTCCCATCATGAGTGCAGTCTGGAGTCTTCGAGAGAACCGGCAGTGGTCTCACTACTCTGAGCCCCTTCCCAACTCACGGCAAGCCCAGTAGTAAAACGCCACCTGCAGCCACCAGCAGCTCCCTCTCTCCAGGTGGGCACAGCAGCCCCGTGCATGCCGTCTGCACGAGAACGGCCTGCACGGTCCCGCCAGGTCCTGAGGGAACACCAGGCCGCCTGGCTGGCACGGCTGATGGCTTTCGACCTCTGCCGCCTCACCTGGTGGCTCTGGGGGGCCCTCGGCTGCCACTTCACTCGCACAGTGTTACTTCTTCGAGGCAGGCGAGACCGTTTACCCGCTGGCCAGAGCACCAGGAGACATGTTTTTCACTTTGAGCCCTTTGTTAGCTGTGTGATCAAGGGCAAGGCTGACTGCCTTTCTGAGCCCGAGTCCTCCCCTCACACAAGGGTTCAAAGAGCCTGCCCCGGAGTGTCTTGTGCACAAAGGGAACCTGCGGAAGTACGATCTGCCTGCTTGGGACTGAACAAAGCAGAGGTATGGCGATCACTCTCAGGGTCGCCGAGGGTCCTCCCAGGCTGGCCCCTGTACTTTCTAACCCTTTTCTCACCTCTCTCTCTCCTCCCTGGCTTGCACTTTGTCGGGCCAGAACAGGCTCCAGTCATCCCAGGATCCTTCCACTCTCTTTTCCGATTATAAAAGAACTTGGTCACAAGTTGGATTGCCTAGGGGTGGTGGGATGGACAGCCAGGAGGGAGATGACAGGCAGATAAGGTGGGGGGAGAGGAAGCCGAAGAGGAGGAGGAGGAGGAGGAGGAGGAGCTGCCCAGTGTACCAGTCCTGCTCCCTCCCGGTCACACTTGCCGAAAGGGCCCTGAAGTCCCACTTGTCAGTCCATGCACCAAGCTGCAGTGAAGTCCCGGCAGGGCACCCAGCTTAGTCATTATCAGAATCACAAAAGCAACTTCAATTCATAAGCTCTTATGTGCGTCCCAGGGACCAAGAGTCACATGCAGGAACTCATTCAGCCCTCATGACAGCCCTATAAGACAAGGACAGGTTATCATACCCATTTCACAGAAAAGGAATCTGTGTGAATCTCAAAGCCCATGTTCGGTACTCTCTTGGACTCCAAACATAGTTCCTGCTCTTAGGAATCTTCCAGGCTAACAGAATCTTTTATTTATTCCTCCCCCACCTGCACCCATTCTTATTGATTGATTGATTGAGTTGGAGTGTCACTCTGTTGCCCAGGCTGGAGTGCCGTGGCACACTCATGACCACCCCAGAGTCGACCCGCCGGGCTCTAGCGATCCTTCCGCCTCAGCCTTCCAAGTAGCTGGAACTACAGGCACGTGCTACTGTGCCCAGCTAATTTTTATTATTATTATTATTATTAAAGAGACGAGGTCTCACCAAGTGGCCGGGGCTGGTCTCGAACCCGCGGGTTCAGGCAATCCACTCGCTTCGGCCTCCCAAAGTGCTGGGATGACAGGCTGAGCCACCGAGCCCGGCCTACTAGCAGAATCTTAAAGCACAATGGGCTTTAAGCATGTCCTGAAATAACATGTCCTGATGAGAGGTCACTACATGAAAGGGCCCCAAGGAAGGGGCAAGAGGGAGACACAGGGTCAGGGCAGTGCTTCAGGACAGCTAGTCAGCAACGGTGAGTCACCACGGAGACCTTGAGTTGTGCCACAGAGGACTGGAGAAAGGAAGGGGGCATGGGGAAAATGCCGTGCAATCTATCCTGTCCTAGGACAAAGGTGGCCGAGGAGCCTCAGGATGGCAGGTGTAGGCAGGACACCTTCTTCCTCCTTCTCCCACCACATGCAATCCATCCAGACAGCCCGGACACCAAGCAAGGACCCACGGAGGACACACAGCTGAGTGAGACAAGGCACGGGCCTCTCGGAGCTCACGACCTAGCTGCTGAGGGCAGCTCTCTACCCCCACTCACGACAGCATCCAGAGAAGCGGGAACAGAGTGACACACAGAGCACAGACCACAACGGGACGAGCCCCGAGCTGTCCTGGTGGTCACTCTAGAAAAGCCTGGGCGGGGCACATTCGGAGGCAGTGAGTGGACAACAAGTCCGAGCCACATCCCGTGGTATCCCGAGCAGCAGAGGGCCAGACAAAACCAACGTCCCAGGAAGGGGGGCCGGGCCGCAGGATGGGGAGAGGTGAACGGTGGAGGGAGAGACTGGCTGCTGGGGATGCCTTGATTCCTCAGATCTGGACTGCAGAAGGAACGACCAGACAGACGAGGTGATGGGAGGCCAGGCGCAGTGCATGCATGCCAGCACTTAGGGAGGCTGAGGCGGGAGGACCGCTTAAGCCCAGGAGTTTGAGAGCAGCCTGGGCAACACAGCAAGAACTCGTCTCTACAGAAAAACGCAACGCTCAGCTGGGTGTGAAGGCGTGCACCCACAGCCTCAGCTGCTCAGGAGGCTGAGGTGGGAGCATCGCCTGAGCCCAGGAGGTTGAGGCTGCAGTGAGTCATGAACATGCCACTGCACTCCGGCCTGGGCAAGAGAGTGAGACCCTGTCTCCAAAAAAAGGAAAAGAAAGGTGACAGAGACACCAGGTCTCCGCCAACTCCCAGTCCTCCTCTCGCCATACCCAGGAAAGCTGGCAGGTACAGGCTGCCCTTGAGGGGATCTCTGAGAGTGTGAAAAAGGCAGCCTGGCTTTCTTTTTTATTTTTGAGTTATGCTTTTTCTAACAACAAAAAAAGCGAAGCAAGCACAGCATTCTCGGAGGGGAGAAAGAAGAGTGAATTCATGAACCCACACACAACATCTCTGCGATGGCCCCCGGGGATGTGGGCTTCAGAGGAGATGCCAGGCTCTCTGCCTCTCCATGAACTTCCCAGGCTGGCCATGTGAGCCAGAGCTCGGTCTTTGGCTTCCCCACACCTATACACAAGCAGAGCCAACAGACACATCCAGATCCCCTTCCTGACCCACGTGAGTACTCCCGCATTTGGCTGTGTGTACAGCTTGGAAGATACCCTGTACTCCTAAGCCTCAAAGCAGCTTCACCCATGCAGCCAGAAGTTAGGTTAGACACAGTGGTGCTTGCCACCCAAAGGAGTGTGTGAGATGGGCGCTATGGTAGACGGGAGAGTTACTTACCACATCCCAACTTTTTGTTAGAGACAGGGTCTTATTACTTTGTCTAAAGTAAGGCTGGAGTGCAGTAGCACGATCATAGTTCACTGCAGCCTCGAATTCCTGGATTCATGCAATCCTCCTGTCCCAGCCTTCTGAGTAGCTAGGACTACAGGCTGGCGACACCGCGCCTGGCTAATTTATTATTATTTTTTTTTAAGAAACAGGGTTTCAAAAAATTAGCCGGGCATGGTAGCACATTCCTGTAGTTCCGGCTCCTTGGAAAGCTGAGGTGGAAGGATTGCTGGAGCCCAGTAGGTCGACGGTGGGGGGGCCGTGAGCGTGCCACTACACTCCAGCCTGGGCGACCGAGTGAGATTCCAACTATAATAATAATAATAATAATAATAAGCAGACTACAAATAATGGCACTACAAATAATAATAAGCAGACGACAGACTCGGAAAGGGAGCAGACTAGAGGAGCCCTGTGGTGCCAGATACCAGGCAGCACTGAAGGGGCCATGTGAGCGCCTTCTTGGCAGTACAACGACTGTGCAGATGTGTACACTCATGCCGAGACACACGCGCACCCCAGCTCTCTCCAGTGAAACAGTCTGGGAGCCTCGACGCCCGCAAACCAAACAGCACATCTATCCAGGTCTTGGTTACTAAATGCCGCTGTCCCTTAAACGCAACCCAGGGAAATGGCTGGTTCCGGCACAGAGGCATGGAGAGCGCAAGATGAGCCTGGAACGCCTGTGCCAGAAAGTGAGAAGCCTGGAAGAAGGGAAAGAGGCGTGTCCGAGGAACACAGAAGCCAGCGGGGAAGGGGCTCCCAATGGCCAGACCAGGGAGAAGTTGAGTGTCAGAGTACGTAGTGATAGCATGTAGAACGTGTGAAATAAAAGAGAAATCCATAGTGAAATGAATGAGTAAGTGGATGGATGGATGGATTGGATGGATGGATGGACAGATGGACATAGAAGATAGATTAGATAGATACAGCAATAGATAGAGTAGTGGTTGGATGGTGGATGACAAAGGGACAGCAGGGAGAGTCCAGGGCAGGGGCATCTCCCTTCTTTGCTATAGTAATAAAACGGCTAGGACTATACCTACAGGTGACTATACCTGGCCATGATTCAGGAAGGATGGTAATGAGGGTGAAACCATGGTGGAAAAAAGCCAATGATACTTTTGTCTTCCCTGGGTTTTTGTTGTCATTGTTATTGTTGTTTAGTTTCTGAAACCAGTAAAGACAAGAAAAAAACAGTGTTTGGCTTCAGTGGGACGACTCTCAGCTCAAGGGATGGACTGCTCAGACCATGCCAAAGGTGGCCAGGTATCCCCCTCCTCTCTGGAGGAAGGTCTGCTCATCCCTCCTTCTCAGCCCTTTCTTCAGACTGTAAGTGCAGTCTGCCCACCCACCTCTGCTCTGTCACTGGGCTTCTAAAGGAAGGCAGAGGCTGTCTTGGTCATTTCAGGCCCCGCCCCCCCAAAACTGCCTGCCACCACATGGAAGGTACTAGAAAGTGCTAGAGGACAGAGGGAAAAGTAGACCAACATTCCTAAATCTTGAGCTCTCCTCAAGGACAGCCTGACAGCCCTGAGTCCATTAACCAAAGGATGGGACCCTAGCCAGAAACCTATGGACTTGTTTCTGGAAAGCAGGCTACCCAAGGGCGCAGGGACTTGACCAGGGAGCCCAGGAAAAATGGATCGCCCAGCTAAAGATAACAGTGCAAAGGCTCTGTGGTCAGTATGTTCATAGCCATATCCCTGGCACATGACACGGCCCGGAATGGATGGATACATGGACAGACAGACATAAACATTCACGTGGATCCACAGAATCATTTTGGAGGAAGGGTTGGGAAAGATTTGAGGTGGCAAAAAGGGAAGACTGAGACAGGAATAAGACAGAGGGCACACCTGCTCCCGAGCCCTTTCCCTCTTCGGGGGGCTGAGCCTCTTGGAGGGACTCTGGGAGTGCAGATGGGAGTACACCACCTCCAACTCCAAGTCACCAGCGAACCCACACCAAAGCCCGAGAGCAAAGCTACGTCCTGGCTGTAGTCAGTGCTTGTCAGAGGCCACTCCTGGCTACTGAGGAAATGACTGTGTAGACAGCCTGGCTCGGAAGGTCACTGCCGCAGGCCAGCTAGAGTAAGCCTGCCTCGGCCAGGAGAACTGAAAAGGTGGCTTCTAGGCCAAGAGAAGCCAGGCAGGAGTGGATGGACTGTCACAAAGCTGACTTCACACCCTCCACCCCCAAATTAGCTCACACCATGTGTCCTGGTCACTGTGGGTCAGCACGGCCCAGTCCTTAGGGGAGGGAGGACACGAGCTCAGATGCCTTCAGCGTCCAACGTGGCCACAGAGAAGCAGCTCTGGCAGAGTAACAGAGTGGGAATGGTTGGGTTTCAAACTAGACAAATCTGTGTCCAAATCCCTTCCGGAGTGAGCTGCCCAACTGCTGGACAGCTTGGAAGGGCCACTCCCACTGCTGTGTCTCAGTTTCTCGAACCACTAGGAGATGGGAATAACACACACCTTCCCAAGCAGTATGTAAAGAGACAGAGGTTACAGGCTGTGAATGGAAGGCACATGGCACACCGTCCAGACACAGAGGATGCTCAACGAATCGAGGTTCTTGTGTCACTATCAACAACCATTAGCATCCTAGGAAATGTGCACCCATCCCTGGCCAGCCAAGGTAGCTGAACAGAGACAGAAACGATACGCCCTGTCATCAACAGGATGTTCAGCGACTCAACTTTTTTTTTTGGAGTCTCACTCTGTCACCCAGACTGGAGGGCAGTGGCACGTGCGCTCACGGCCACCGCAGCCTCGACCTGCTGGGCTCAGGAGATCCTTCCGCCTCATTCTTCCAAGTAGCCGGAACCATAGGCACACATCACCACACCTGGCTAATTTTTTGATTTATTGTAGAGATGAGGTCTCGTCAAGTTGCCCGGACTGGTCTCGAACCCATGGGCTCAGGCAATCCTCTCACCTGGGCCTCCCAAAGTGCTGGGACTATAGGTGTGAGCCACCACGCAGGGCCTCTGAGGCTCAACTTCTAAGGATGAATGTCAGCAGCTCCTTCCCTCTCCCCGCTCCTCCCTCCTCCCCAGCTCCTTCCTCAGGGAGGCCTGGGTTTGAGCCCTCTTCACTTCGGCCCAACACTCTGGCGTTTGACCCTCTTGTCTGCTCCAGTGCTGTCTGCATGCTGATGACACCTTAATGTTTACCTGGACCTGACCTGTCTCCTGAGCCTCGAGCACAGACACCCAGCTCCCGCTTGTCACCCCCTAGCTCCCGCTTGTCACCCCCTCCGGCTGTCTCACAAGCAGCTCCAAGAGGGACTGACCTCGCCCCAGACTTGCTCCCCGGCCCTGCCCCCCCCAAAAGTGGCCCAAATTCCCACCCCACTGCTGAAGCCAAAAGCCCCTGATTCACCCCCGATTCATGCTTGACTCCCGGCTATCACCTGCTCCCACCTTCAGCAAACACGAGTCCAAGTTGCTGGGCCTCCCCCAGCCGGGCACGGCCCCAGAGACACTGCCCACACCTGGCCACATCCCCGCCCACCCAGGGTCCTGAGACAGCTCCAACAGCCCTCCCTCCTCCTCCCACGCCCACCCACTCACCATGAGCAACCAACACACTCTTCTCACTATCTCCTCCTGCTTTTTCGCCATCAGTGGCTTCTCGGCTTACTAGGATTACGACTACGTGTGTGCACACGTGTGTGATACATGTTTGCAATTCTGCTTTTCCAGGACACTCCAAATCCTGAAAGCAGCCTTGAAGGTCCAGCCCAGCTGGCCCTGCCCATCCGTCCAGCCCTGCTTCCAAGCACTCTCCACTCACCCCTCATGCTCTACCCACAACTCCCGAGCTCTGTCCTTGTACAGTGTCCATGTCTATGCTGCCCCCACTGCCCGGACACTGTCCGCCAGCCAATGCCTGGCTTAGTCCTACTCATCCCTGAGCTCCTGTGAATTCTTCAAAAAGGTCTTTACAGTGGGCGCAGTCGTTCATGCCTTTAATCCCAGGATTCTGGAAGGCCAAGGTGAGAGGGCTGCTTGAGCCCAGGAGTTTAAGACCAGCCCGGGCAACCTAACAAAACTTTGTCTCTTATATACTGGCGGTGCCAAAAAAAAAAGTATACAAAAAATTTTTTTTGAGTTGGAGCCTCACTCTGTCGCCCAGACTGGAATGCAGTGACACACTCCTGGCCACCACAGCCTTGACCTACTTGACCTCCAGCGATCCTTCCGCCTCAGCCTTCCAAGCAGCCAGAACCACAGGTGTGCGCTACCACACCTGGCTAATTTGTTATTTATTGTAGAGATGAGGTCTTACCAAGTTGCCTGGGCTGGTCTTGAACCCACAGGCTCAGGCAATCCACTCACCTCAGCCTCCCAAAGTGCTGGAATTACAGGCTGAGCCACCAAGCCCAGTCAATGTATACAATTTTAAGAGATGCTATCTATGTATTACTTTTAGTGTGCTGGAATCAGAAGTGTCTGGACACTGATGGTAACCACTTTGAGCGCCTCTTGTAATTGCAGAACTCAAGCATGAATTGTATTCATCTTTTAAAAGTTTTTTTTTTCCTTTCTTAAAATGTGTATGTTTTCTGGCACTCTCTAAATATATATACAAATACGTAAATACAAATTTATAAATATATACCTATATTTTAAGTCTTTTCTGATTTTTTGGCCACCTGCCACTGTCAAAATTCAAGCCCCTCTCTCTCACGGCACCGCCAGCCTTTCCCTCACAGGGACCGCACAGGTCCTGGAAGGTGGGCAGGACTGGACAGGCAGAGGGGAAGGGGAGGAGCCACCGGGCAGGGGAGCAGCGGAGCAAAGCTGGGGGCAGCAGAGGCCCAGGACATCTGGGAGGCCATGCCCACATGCCCAGCTGGACCGGGGCTTCACTGGAAGTGAGCCTGGGGCCAGGCACAGTGCCTCACACCTGTCATCCCAGCACTTTGGGAGGCTGAGCGGAGGCCTGCTTGAGCCTAGGAGTTCGAGACCAGCCTGGGCAACGTGATGAGACCTCGCCTTCACACACAAAAAATCAAGAAATTAGCCAAGCACAGTGTAGCCCCAGCTCCTTGGGAGGCTGAGGCAGGAGGATTGCCTGAGCCCAGGAGGTCGAGGCTGCCATGAGCCGTGAATGTCATAATCACGCCACTGTACTCCAGCCTGGGGGACAGAGTGAGATCCCGACTCGGAAAAAAGAATGGCCCTGGAAGGAGGGGAGTGGGTCTGGAGGACAGGTTTATCTGTGGATGCCAGTTAACCCCACCATGATGCTACCTGTTTCCTGACCCACCCCCACCCCCAAACCATGAGCACCCTGCAGGCAAGGTCTGTGTCCCTCCTCTCAGTCTTCCAAGCACTTGGCACCACGCCTACCACCCGGGTGCCCTAAAGTCACTACTAAGCACACATGAGTGGCCGCACTAAGGACCTCTGCAGTTACGTCAAGCAAGGGGAAAGCAGCTTTTTAGAAATATCAGACTCGGGGCCAGGTGCGGTGGCTCACACCTATAATCCCAACACTTTGGGAGGCCAAGGCAGGAGGCTTACTTGAGCTCTTGAGTTCAAGACCAGCCTGGACAACATAGCAAGACCTCGTCTCGAAAATAAATTTGAAAATTAGCTAGGCATGGTGGCACACACCTGTAATCCCTGCTACTCGGGAGGCTAAGATGGAAGGATCGCCTGAGCCCAAGAGGCCAAGGATGCAGTGAGCTGTGGCTGTACCCCTCCAGCCTGGCAATAGAGTGAGAAAAGAAAGGAAGGAAGGAGGAAAGGAGAAAGGCGCGGGGATAGAGAGAGAGAGAGAGAAACTAAGAGAAAGAAAGGAAGATCAGACTTGGCTTGGAGCAGCAAACGCTGTACAGGAAGAGCAGGAATGGCCACTCCTACAGGACAAGGTCCCCAAGGGGCAGCAGAGGCCAGTTCCACCAGGACGAAGAGCCACCCGCCCTGGGGCCTCAAGCCCTTTTGTCCAGCAAAGTCCCAAACCGGCCCTGTCTCTCATCCCAAGGCCAACCGGTCCCTGTCAGAGCCCTGAAGGGCCTGGGGGTGAGGCCTTGGTGGACAGACAGTCGGAGGTGCGCCTACCCTCACACGCTGAGCCGGCGGCGCCTGGGCCACCGAGGAGAAAGCAGGCGTTCCTGACGAGCACTTATCGAGGAAGGCAGGTGGCCGCAGGGAGGCCGAGATAAGGCAGACCGCCGGGCACAGGGGCGTGATGCAGCCTGCGGTCTGTTGCATGCTCCAGTGGAAAAGTACTGACCCAGCAAATCCAGCACTCCTGAGCCGCCGCGCAGAGGGTGCTGACTCGCCAGCTGGGACGGCGCTCCCCGGCCCAGCCTCCAGCCTGCCTGTGCTGCGGGGACCCTTCTGCCGCCTTGAGGGGCTGCTGCCTGCTGCCTCCCCGGCCACTCTCCCTCTCCCGAGGCTGGGAGCTCTGGGGAGGGTCCCGGAGCCCCCGTGGGGAAGCAGCCGGGATGCTCCGGGCGAGAAGGTGGAGGACGGGGCTCCACGTCCACCTGCCCGGCGGCCATCGGGGAGGCAGCCTGCGTGAGTCCTGGCCGGGGAAGTGAGGGGTGCCTGGATGGGGGAGGGGGTGGACGCTCACAAGCCCCTGGGGGCAGTCTCTTAACTCTGGACAATGAGGCAGGAGCCCCGCCATGTCTCATTCCATCTCTCTTCCCGTCGGTGGAACTGTCATTCAAGGCCTTCTAGCCGAAGGGGCGTCCTGAAGGCACCAGCCCATCCCAGACCTGGGGGCACTCTTTCTCATCTCAAGGCTCTGAGGTGAAACCGCTCACAACCCATCCCGTCCCCACTTTGTTTTGAGTAGGAGTCCCGCTCTGTTGCCCGGGCTGGAGATCAGTGGTGCGATCCCAGCTACTGCACGCAGCCTCGACCTGCTGGGCTCAGGCGATCCTTCCACCTCAGCCTTCCAAGTAGCTGGAACTACAGGCGCATGCCACCACACTCGGTTAATTCTTATTTTTATTGTAGGGATGAGGTCTCGCCGAGTTGCCCAGGCTGGTCTGGAACCTCTGGGCTCAGACACTCCTCTGGCCTCCGCCTCCATAAGTGCTGGGATTGCAGGCGTGAGCTACCAAGCCAGCCATCGACCTACCCCGTTAATCATCTACCTGGGCTACCAGACTCCTACAGCCCCAGAGAGTAGCAGATTCCTTCCTGGTGTAACCCAATCCTACGTAATGTGTACCCAACCAGAGTCACCAACTCACACTTCCACAAAGCACACCCAGAGTGGCAACTGGGCAAGACCTCATCCCCACAATAAATCAAGAAAAATTAGCCAGGCGTGGTGAAGTGTGCCTGTGGCTCCAGCTACTTGGAAGGCTGAGATGGAAGGATCGCTGGAGCCCAGCAGGTCGAGGCTGTGGTGGCCGGGAGCGGCCACTGCGCTCCAGCCTGGGTGACAGAGTGAGACTCCAGCTCAAAACACACACACAAACCCCAAAGGCAGAGACACACGTTCCCAGTCACAGCCTTTTCCAGGTGGCTACCTCCGGCTGCCGGTCTCCTGACTGGGGTCACTACCCCCAGTCCTCTCCTTAGCCACCCGCCACATACTGCCACTAAGACTGGCCCCCAAGGTAGAGCCTGGGACAAGCCACACTGCCCCTTACCAGCTCAAAAACCTTCCCTGGCGTCCTAAGGATGTCAACACAATTACTCGGCTTGTCACTGGAGCCTTCCCCACGGTACTCTTGTCTTTTGCAATCCCAGGACCCCCTGGCCCGTGCCCTCGGCTTCCCGCAATCCAGCCCCTCCCCGGAGGGCCTGTGTGCACACCCTCCACCGAAGGGCTGCCCCCTCCCTCTCTGCCTTGAGGAGGTGTGTCGAGGTCCATCTGAAACGCCACATGCTCCGTGAAGGAGCCTCCAAAACTAAGAGGTGCTCTTCTTGCTCCAAACCTCTCTTTTGAGCTCGGTTTTACTCTGCCTTGAATCACGGTTCTTTGCATAAGTGTCTTTTCTTTGGACAAGACCAGAGAAGCTCCAGGAGGCACGGCTCACCCGTGTTCCCCTCACAGCCATTACCCAGCTGGATGTGCTTTGGATATTTGGAAAATCCGAGGAGAAATTAACCAGGTCCCTCCCACAATGCACAGAGCCCCAAGCCTCGCCCCATCTTCGCCATCATACTCACCTCAACCATGCATCAGACACCCCCAGCACTGCCCTCAGCCCATCGGGTAGACGTCCACCTTCATAGATGTTCACCATGTGTCATCATCCTCTTTGGAGGCCCCCTCTGGGGTCACCCATCAGATTCAGCCATCCGATGAAAGCCCCAGGAAGCTCAGATGTCCAGCCTGGAGCTCAGAGAATGTGGCTGGGCTCCGTGAGGCCCAGGGTCCGGGTGGCTGCGTGTCACTCATTCCCCAAGCTCCGGCCCCAAGAGGGCTCCCACATCCCAGCCGGGCCGGGCGCCAGGGCACACCTGCTCTTCCCCTCCCCCACACCACGGCCAGAGGAAATGCCAAGCTGGAGCCACGGCCAGCCGGACCCAGCAGGGACGGGCACTGGGCACTGACGCTGCCCCCTCCCTTCCTCTGCTGCCCAGGCCCGGGCCAGCCCAGCGCCCTGGCGTCTCCCCCCGCCCCGTGAATGCACGTGCCCCCCCCCCCCCCCCCCCCGCTCCACCTGCCTTCCAAAGAGATGGACAAACACAAGGAACGCACACCCACACTGCAGGAGCCGGGGACAGGGACAGGCACGGGGGGTGTCCCAGCAATGTGGGAACTGGCCGAGAGATCCACAGTTCTCCGAGCACATTTGCCGAACGAACGAATGGCTGGAGTATGTGAGCGTGCTTTCATTTCCTCGTCCATATAATGAGGTCGCGTGTGATCGTGAGGGACCAATGAGGGGGTCTGGGAAACTGCTTCCTCAGACAGAAGGCATGATGTTTCAGAACCTCCTGCATCCACACGCCACAGCCAGCCATCTCACTTCACAGGATTTAATGAAAGAAAGGACGCGGGCCAGGCGCGGTGGCTCCCGCCTGTCATCCCAGCACTTTGGGAGGCAGAGGTAAAAGGACTGCCTGAGCCCGGGGGTTTAAGAGCAGCCTGGGTAACTTGGCAAGACCTCATCCCTACAATAAACCAATTTTTTTTTAATTTAGCCAGGTGTGGCATCGCGAGCCTGTAGTCCCGGCTACTTGGAAGGCTGCGGCGGAAGGATGGCCGGAGCCCAGCAGGTCGAGGCTGCGGTGGCCATGAGCGTGCCCCTGCCCACCAGCCTGGGCGACAGATGAGACTCCAACTCAGAAAACGAAAAGAAAGAAAACAAGGAAGGACACACTGCTGACTGATCAACCCCACCCCAGGCTGGCCACTATGAATGTTCCCGAGGAACGTGGAACTTGAAGGGGCAAAGGAGTACATCAAGGCAAAGAACGACAGAAGGAAAAGGAAGCCAGGAGTGCCCCTGCGCCCCTGCAGGTGTGGGGGCCTCCGGCCAGGAGTGCTCAGAGGACCTGCCCGGAGGGGGTCTGGACCGTCAGGGAGGGCTTCTTGGAGGAGGGGTACACGCACAGCATCCTGACAGCAAGGGCATGTCATCGTGACTCTCAGCTCTTCCAAGGGTTTCATACCAATGATCGCATCTGCTCCTCACCACACCCCTGCAAGATCAGCAGGGAAGCTGTCCCAGTTTATAAATGAGGGAATGAAGGGCAAAAGTGGGGACTGGACTTGTCTGAGCGAGTCGGCAGGGCCGGGACTGGAAGCGACATCTCCTGACTTTGAAAGCAGAGATCTCTCCCCACACTGAGCAGTTTTATCTGGGCCCAGTGCTGGGCCCCGCCATTTTTTTTTGAGTCAAGGTCTCACTCTGTCGCCCAGGCTGGAGTGCAGTGGCATGATCATGGCTCACTGCAGCCTTGACCTCCTGGGCTCAGGCGATCCTCCCACCTCAGCCTCCTGAGTAGCTGTGACTACAGGCACGTGCCACCACACTCGACTCATTTTTTGATTTATCATAGAGACGAGATCAAGTTGCCCAGGCTGGTCTTGAGACCCTGGGCTCAGGCAATTCTCGCCTTCGCCTCCCAAAGTGCTGGGATCACAGGCATGAGGCACTGTACCCGGCCTTGGGCCCCGATTTGACGCATGAAGCTGTCCACTGCAGGGGAGGAAAGGAGAGAGAAGGAAGCGAGGGTGAGAGGAAGCCCATGCCTCAGGAAGACCCAGCAGGGAAAACAGAGAGGTTTCACTTCACAGCACCTTGGGACGAGCCCTGCCGGTCCTGGGAAACACACCCCGGCTCCCAACACCAACCCTCATCTGATGGGCCCCCATGCTCTTTTTGGCTGTGCAAAGCATGAACACAGACGGTTTGCCAAATGACAGCACACTGAGGCTCTGCGCCCTGAGGCCACAGCGGCAGGCGCAGTGGAGATGACAAAGCAATGGTGGGCTGGTGTTTGCTGACCAGCTCTCCAGGGAGAGAAGCCCTGATCCATCTAGTGCTTCCAATTACCATGGTGTAAATATGCCCAACATGGCCAGTTTCAAGCTACCTGGTCTACCAGCCAGTGGACACATTTTCTTTTCTTTTCTTTTTTTTTTTGAGTCAGGTTCTCCCTCCGTTGCCCAGGCTAAAGTGCAGTGGCACGATCATGGTTCACTGCAGTCACCAACTCCTAACTCAAACAATCCTCCCACCTCAGCCTCCCAAACAGCTGAAACTACAGACGCATACCACCACATCCAGCTGATTTTTTAAATTTTTTGTAGAGACGAGGTCTCGCTATGTTGCCCAAGCTGGTCTTAAACACCTGGACTTAGGCATTACTCCCGCCTCGGCCTCCCAAAGTGCTGAGATTACAAGCGTGAGCCACTGCACCCAGCCACATTTTCTGATTAGCTTCTGGAAGGATCTCAAGAGCCAGTACAAGCAGGTGCCAGCAAACCACTGTAATAAACCCATCTCCTCACCTTCCAAAAGAAACCCAGGCAGGGAGAAGAAAGACAGCCCCTTCCCAGCACTCTTCCCCAAGAGTAAAAGTCCCGTGGTCAGGGCTTGGGGAAGGAAAGTGGAGGCTGGACAGTCATAGGGAAAGGATGGAGGGGTGTTCTATCTGGTCCCCTGGAGCCTCCCTACAGAGAAAGACAACTGAAAGGAGAGCTTGTCCTATAGTGACAAGCCCAAGTCAGGCCAAGACACTGCTCTGCACGAAGCCCTCCAAGGGCTTCTCGTCTCTCAGAGGAAAAGACAAAGTTCTTGTAAGAATTCATGCACACAGATGCCTGGCCCCTCACTTGTGCCACTCCAAACACATCATCCTCCTTGCTGTATCTCACATGACAGCCTTTATCATGGCTGTCCCCTCCACCTGGGGCAGTCTTCCCTTAGGTCTGGGCACTACCAACTCTCTCACCTCCTGTAGGTCTCCACTCAAATGCCACCTTCCCAACGAGGCCTTCTCTGGCCACCCCATTTAAAATTGTACCTTTCCCAGAACTCTCAATCTCATGTTCTTTTTTTTTTTTTTTTTTTTTGAGTCAAAATCTCACTCTGTCGCACAAGCTGGAGTACAGTCCCACACTCATGGGCACCGCAGCCTCAACCTGCTGGGCTCAGGCAATCTTTCTGCCTCAGCCTTCCAAGTAGCTGGACACAGGTGCACACCACCACACCCAGCTATTATTTTCATTTACTGTAGAGATGAGGTCTCACCAAGTTGCCCAGGCTGGTTTCCAACCCCTGGGCTCAGGAAATCCTCTCACCTCCACCTCCCAAAATGCTGGGATCATGGGAGTGAGTCACCATGCCCGACTTTTTTTTTTTTTTTCTGAAATAGCTTTCTATTAAACAGCAAAGCAGAATTGCAATACAATTTAAACATCTGTAAATTAGATCACAAAAGGGATGCAAATGTTTGTGGTATGACTATTATATAGTCATACACCTAAAGTCATTTATCAACTCTTACACCAATAAATAAGATTATTCCATGAGTAAAAGTAGCCCAAATCTAATCACTAAACTATATTAGTGTATCTCTTTCTTTTTTTGAGTTGGAGTCTCACTCTGTCTCCCAGACTGGAGTACAATGGCCGCTCCCGGCCACCACAGCCTTGACCTGCTGGGCTCCGGCGATCCTTCCACTTCAGCCTTCCAAGTAGCTGGAACCACAGGTGCGCGCTACCACACCCGGCTGATTTTTGATTTATTGTAGAGATGAGGTCTCGTCAAGTTGCCCAGGCGGGTCTCGAACCCACGGGCTCAGGCAGTCCACTCACCTCAGCCTCCCAAAGTGCTGGGATTACAGGCTGAGCCAATGAGCCCAGCCTCTCTTTTTCTATGATAACATTTTAGCATAACTTCTGATATTGATTCTCTTACCAAACAGTATCTACAAATCAGATTTTTAGAAACTGTTAAAGGATGACTAAAACTCTGCAAACCAAGTAGTTGATCTGACAGAAAAATTCTAGAACAAGTGAGACAAAATACTGAACAAGATAATCAATAAGTATATACGTAAAACCCTACCATTTTATTCACACTTCTGATACTAATGCATTCGAGAAATTTTGCAAAAGTTGATCTGCTGGGTAGAAATAAACCTTGAGACCACACTCTGTGTAGCTGCTCTCCTTCTAGAAGTGGCTGACAAAAGGCTAATCAGCCTTAATCTACTCTCAGATATACTTCCCAAAAGATCTGCTCTGTGCCAGAGACAACACAGATCTAGTGAAAATATTTGGAGTCAGTTACTACTGTTTTCCAAGCACTTTCCCACCCTATTTCTGTTTTTTCCTCAAGATTTCTATTTTAAACCCACACATGCCGGGCTCGGTGGCTCAGCCTGTAATCCCGCGCTTTGGGAGGCTGAGGTGAGTGGACTGCCTGAGTTCGCGGGTTCGAGACCTGCCTGGGCAACTTGGCAAGACCCCATCTCTACAATAAATCAAAAAATTAGCCGGGCGTGATAGCGCGCGCCTGTAGTTCCAGCTCCTCAGAAGGCTGAGGCGGAAGGATCGCCGGAGCCCAGCGGGTCGAGGCTGCAGTGCCCAGGAGCGTGCCACTGTTCTCCAGTCTGGGTGACAGAGTAAGACTCTAACTCAAAAAAAAATAAAAACCCACACATGACCAGAACATATATCTTTTCATATGAAACAAAAAGTGAGTTATTTTGTGCACAAAAGCTTTTACCAACACATCTTCCCAAGTCAACAACTCAGTTTCAAGGAAACACCTTGAAGCTCACAGCCTTTGTTTTCAACTGATTCAGGAGAAACCAGCAATCCTACCTGAATACTAAATATCACAAATGGCCAGTCGTAGTTGAGAAAGTATCTTATTTTGGTTAAGTTTCAACAAAGTTCAGGTTACTCTCAGAGTGATTAACTATTAAAATTACTTTTACAAATGTCACACCAGTTTTCCCCGAGGGGAAGAGAAGAAGGAAGGTGAGGCCAATGGAGAAGAGACACAAGATAGCTGATGTGGGGACACACAGCTGTGCATTCAGGACACGATTTTGGCCACTTTTTCACAACATGGTGGTTACTGTCTTGTTCTAAGCCTATAAGAAACGACAGTGCTAAGTCTACAAACCAAAGCAAATTCGATAAAATATTCATCTTTAAGTTCCATAAATATATGCAATTATAAAGTCTCTACAATACATGTGCACGTTTTCATAGACTAACATGATACACAAACTCATGGAAGTCTCCTGTTATACTGTTAATTTTGCCTACCTCTGACATTATTTTCATAAATATTCAGTGCAGCCACAAACAAAGGTACTGTAACTTCTGGAATCTACCCAAGATTTAAAGAAAAAAGATCAGCAGCAATTCCATAAAACAGAAGGTATCAATCCCTTACTTTCTTTTGCTCTTTGTGTCAGTTGTTTGAAAAACACTAGAAGCTGACATGAGGTTTTCTCTACGTTGTCCAAGAACTTGGTTTTCTGATTTTAGCTTCAGATTTTCTACCTTAACTGCATCTACTCTTGCTGAGAGATCTTCAAGTGTGTGTTGGAGTTCCAACACTTGATTAATGTCATGTTGTTTTCCTCCAGTTCCACCTGACTTTCAGCATCAACTGCATCCATGTCAGCATTCACCATCTTGGGGAGCAAACTTTTGAGCCTTGGATACACAATCCTTAATGAATGAATGGTCTTCGGTTGGAAGCGTCGGCAGGGGGAGGGATGGGAGGATGCGTCAGGCCCTGAGACTTGGACCAACAGACGCCCTTTTTTTTAAGTTGAAGTCGTACTCTGTCACGCAAGCTGGAGTGCAGTGGCACAATCCTAGCTCACTGCTGCCTCGACCTCCTGGGCTCTGATGATCCTTCCACCTCAGCCTTCTGAGTAGCTGGGACTATAGGTGCGTGCTATCACACTCAGCTGACTTTTTTTTTGGTATGTGGTCCGGGCTGGTTGGTTTTGAACCCCTGGACTCAAGCTATCCTCCCACCTTGGTCCCCCAAGTGCTGGGATTATAGGCATGAGCCACAGTGCCCGGCCCTGTTCTGCATTTCCACAGCAATCAACCCAACATATAAGATAATTGACTTTTTATTGCACTGAATGTATATGAAGTCTCTACTCACTAAGCCACATAAGGGCAGGGATTTGAGTCTGTTTCATGTATTGCTGTGTTTCCAAAACCAAGAACAGAGCTTTACACATGCTAGATGTGCAATAAGTATTCCTTTTTTTTTTTTCGTTTTGAGTTGGAGTCTCACTCCGTCGCCCAGACTGGAGTGCAGTGGCCGCTCCCAGCCACCACAGCCTCGACCTGCTGGGCTCTGGCGATCCTTCCGCCTCAGTCTTCCAAGTAGTTGGAACTTGCGCGCTACCACACCCGGCTAATTTTTTTGATTTATTGTAGAGATGAGGTCTTGCCAACTTGCCCAGGCAGGTCTCGAACCCACGGGCTCAGGCAATCCACTCACCTCGGCCTCCCAAAGCGCAGGATGACAGGCTGAGCCACCGAGCCTGGCCGCAATAAGTATTTCTAGATGCATGAATGCCTGGCGAGGGTCTCTACAAGCCCCCGGGTGCCATCTTGCTTCCCGAGAGCAGGCAGCTGGGAAGTGAGGGCACCCAGGGTTAGCACCTGCCCACGGGGACGCGGGACGCCTGGGATCTTGCCCTGGCCTGCCACCCACGTTCTGGCACGGCCGCACCCTCCATCTCAACTCTGTGCTTCCTCATCGCTCTTTGTTCAGGCTATACTAGGACCCTCCAGGGCTAACCGGGCAGTCCCGAGGGCCAGGGCTAAGGCCAAACAGGACGCCAAGTCGGAAGACCTCTGTGCTCGGCCGAGGGAGGCTCTGAAGTCTGGTTCGAGGCAGGCCCCTCCTGTCCCCACCGGTCACACCAGAGCCCCCAACCACACCCATCCCCCACCCGGGCTCTGGGCCTAGGAGGAATTCTCGAACGTTCTCCAGCCCAGTGGTTGGAGCTGCAGGAGCCCGGACTCCAGTGGCTGCCCCACCAGGCCTCGGGCGGGTTCCCCACATGCAGAGTGACCAGCTCACACGGCTATTTTAAGCCCTGCAGGTCCAGCTGGAGCACATAGCCGCTGCGTGTGGCCGGCCGGGCTGGAGGTAGGGACGCGCACTCACCAGGGAGTGCTGGCCTGCGGAGCCCGAGAGAGGGGGCTGGTCACCCCCTTCAAGCCACCCCCTCTCTGCAGGCACTGGAAACTCCCAGGCCACACCCTCCAGCCCGCCAGTCGCAGGGCAAGTAAGTCAGGAGCTGCGTTGGGCACACCCAGATTCCACTTCTGAAGGCGACCCCCGAGTTGCCGCAGCAGAATGACTCCTGGCCCTGCCCTGCAACGCCAGGAATTCCAGCAAAGCTCAAGCAAGCCCCGTACCATCCTCCAGGTCCTGACAACACGAGACAGCAACAGACGCACGGCTGGAAGGACGGACATAACCCTCTACCGCCTAGAAGAAGCTGATCCATGGAGTCCCCCGCCCACTGACTGTGCACAGGGCTAGGCACACAGTCACTCCTGATAAATACCTACAGATTAAACGACGTTTCTAGATGCATCCTAAAACCAAACTGATGGAAGTGGGCTGGGGACAGCCCAGCCTTGTTTACTATTATCACCAGCATCACTATCACCCGTGTCTCTGCTGACCTCATTGGACACCCACACTGAGCATAACGACGACAGAAGCGAGGAATCTGTGGGGTTCAGGAACCACAAAAGGGTGCCTCTCTGATGTCCAGGCAGGAGGTCTGCCCTCACACACCCCCAGGGACAGTCCCACTGTATTCTCTGTGAACTGTGTCCCTGACCCTGGGAAACACAGACTTCTGTCCCAGCCCGCCCTCCACCGCAAGACACCCACCGACCAGGAGCTGTCTGAGAAGGCACGCCTGGAACAGGAACTCCGGGTGCAAGCTATTCCCTGGCCCAAGTTTGTGCTGCAGGACAAAAGCAAAACCGCCGGGGGGGGCAGGGCAGGGTCACACACGCCAGGGCTCCTGGCAGCATCCCTGCCTCTAATTGCTCAGTTTAATAAGTAACACCAGCACCGAGGCAAGAGGAAAGGAGGTCTGGGAGGTGCTGTGGTGGGGAGCTCTGGGACCTCTCTCCTCACACGGTCTATCTCCAGACTCCGGCAGTCACCCACATCTCAAAGACGCAGATTCGCTCCCTGGATTACACGGTTGGTGGGATTCCTTGGATCTTCTTACTGAAGGAAAATCCCAGAAGCTATGGGTCTTCAGGGTTCACTGGGGCCAATTTTCCCTTCCCTTCCCCTCCCCTAGTGTCAATCAGTTCAAACAGACTCTTCTGGACATTTCTATTGTGACTGTAAAAGCAATGACAACAACCAGGTGCAGTGGCTCACACCTGTCATGCCAGCACTTTGGGAGGACTGCTTGAGCCCAGGAGTTTGCAACCAGCCTCAGCAACATAACGAGACCTCGTCTCTACAAAAAATGCAAAAATTAGCGGAGCATGGTGGCATGCCCTGGAGTCTCAGCTCTTTGGGAGGCTGAGGTGGGAGGACCGTCTGAGTTCAGGAGGTTGAGGCTGCGGTAAGCCAGGATCGCTCTCCTGCACTCCAGCCTGGGTGACAGAGTGAGACCCTGTCTCAAAAAAAAAAGTAATAACAACAGCCCGCATTTACATTCAAAGGGATGTCACGCATGTGATCCTCACAGAAGTCCTAGGAAGTAGCCACAGCAGACATCACTAGACCCAACTCACAAAAAGACTTCAAAGGCGAGTGACTTGCGCCTGCGGCCAACCCCTGAGTAGACCGGAACCCTGGGTCTTCGGACGGGACCGCCTGTCCAGTTTCTTTCCAAAACGCCGAGTCTTCTCTAAAACCGTCCTTCCCAAAGAGGCATCCAGGCCATCTAGCTCAGAATCCCCGGGTATCTGGTAACAAATGCAAACTCCTGGGCCCACCCTGGCCTCCCGGAGCTGGCACATGTGGAGGCAGGATCCTGATGGCCTGCTCTGTGAACACGCTCGGGGATTCTAACACGTGGGAAAGCCCAGGCGCCGCTGCTTGGCCGGCCGGCTGCTGACTGGCTTCAACGGGCCCTTCTTTTCACTAGGCAAGCAGCAGCTGACTCCCACCACCTCCCGCAAATCGTCTTAAATGAGAGTCTCTTCGGGCACGAGACCCCCACACCCAGGCTCTTCTCCTGAAGACACAGGAACCTGAAGTCACACCGGCTGGGACACAGTCCTGGCCAAAACACCTCCTCCCACCTTGGGTGGGGACAGATCTGCCCAGATCCCTCTGCTCAGCCCAAGCCTAGACCCTCGACCCACCTCCTGCAGAGGGAAGAGGGGAGGAAGACCAGAACAACACGATGAAATCACTCCAGCGGGGCCCTGTCTGGAGGCCAGGACTCCCACCCCTCCAGAAGCTTCCTCCAACCTCTTGGCCAATGCGCTGGCTCCCTCCAACACACGTCATCAACAATACAGAGCCCTGGCCAGCCACGACGGCTCAAGCCTGTAATCCCAGCCCTTTAGGAGGCCGAGGCAGGAGAGTTGTTTGACCAGCCTGGGCAACCTCGTCTCGACAAATAAATAAGAAAACTTAGCCAAGCAAGGTGGTGTGGGCCTGTAGTCCCAGCAACACAGCTGAGGTGGAAAGATCGCTGCGCCATGCATGACTGTGCCACTGCATGACTGTGCCACTGCACTCCAGCCTCCAGAGTGAGACTCTGACTCAAAAAAAAAAAAAATACAGAGCTCTGCCTTTGTTCACTTTCAGATGTGCTCGAACACCCGCAAAGCCCAAGGCAGACCCCCGACATTCCCAGCACCGGGGCCTTTGTTCACTTTCAGATGTGCTCGAACACCCGCAAAGCCCAAGGCAGACCCCCGACATTCCCAGCACCGGGCCCTGGGACAGCTCTCTGTGCCCCATCACCCATCTCTGCCTGCACCGTCCTGACTGTGTCTCCATCCGTCTGTCCCGGACTCAGCGCCTGCGGCCAGGGCGGCCTCGGGGGTGCTGCGCGGCCTGGCTTGGCTCTCCACTGGCCTGCCCCACTTCTGGGCTCCAATTAGCTCCCCCTCCCCCGGCACAGAGGCTCCTTGGGCGGTTGACCCAGTTCCGATGCCCACTCCTCGTGGCCCCGACACACACCTCCCTCCTCACGCCCCCCTCACT
>NW_007255594.1:22475-29738 GCF_000164805.1 Carlito syrichta
CCTCACTGCCCCCCGCCCCCATCACATGGCCTCGTGGACTCGGCCGGACAGCCAACTCTGGTCTTTGCAAACGGACGGCCCGCCGCGAGAGAACGGGGCCGCCTCTTGTGTGTCTGCCGGCCCCCCCAGCACCCCCCACGTGCTAGTCACGGGCCAGTTCCCCCAGCAACGAAGGAGCAGATGAATGAACGAAGCGATCGAGCCCCGCCAACTGGCCTCACGGTACCCGGCGCAAGTTTTAAAAAGGAAGAAAATCGCAGGGAGAGGCCGTGGAAAGAGAGAAGAGACTCACCCACACAAGGCCGAGAACAAGGTCATCAGCTCAGCGGGCCAAGAGCCCAAGAGAGGCCGGGCAGGGCGGTGGTAGTCTCCCGCCTCCCAGCCCCCAAGCCCCACACCCTCTGTCAGGGACCAGAATTAACCATTTTGCAGCTCACTCATTTCATCAGGCAGAGCACCCCCAAGCAGGTCTGGTGAGTTAACCGAGTGACGGACTTCCCTCATCTGCTCCCTCCCAGCTTGCCCTTGCGAGGAGGCGAGGTCTTCTGTCCCTCAGAATCCCGCAGCCTTCTCCTCCAGCCCCAGGTTGCCAGACACTCCAGCCTCTCCCACATCACACACAGCCCACCAAAGCCCTCAAAGCCCCCCCGACCCGCCAAGACAGACCTCCAACACACAAATGCACGCACACGACATGTGAACACAAGGGTGTGCACACACCCACCGGGGCCACAGTTCTCCACCAGCTTGGGTCCTGGCTGTGACACCGGTTTTGAGCTAGGGCCCCGTGGGACATGGCAGGTGGCCCGCCCATCAGATGCAGCAAAGGCGTAGGAAGGAGCCTGTGGAATGACTGGGGAGAAGACCAAAGCAAGCCTGGCCAGCACAGCGAGATCGCGTCTTTACCAAAAAATCAGAACATCAGCTGAGTGGGGTGACGCACATCTATACCGTAGTCCCAGCTACTCAGGAGGCTGAAGTGGGTGGATCACCTGAGTCCAGGAAGTTGAGGCTGCAGTGAGCTGTGATGGTGCCACTACACTCCAGCCCAGGCAACAGAGTGAGACTCTGACTCAAAAAAAAAAAAAAAAGACTAAAGTGAATCACAGAAGGTCATGAGCAGTGCAGGGCAGTGAGAAGGGGCCAGGGTGGGGTCAGAAGACCCAGGCGTGAGTCCCAGTTCTGTCTCTTCAGGACCATGTGACTTTGGGCATGTCACTCGACCTCACAAGCATCGGTTTCCCATCTGCACAATGGGCACAAAGCTGCCTCCCTTCAAAGATGCCCTAGGATGAAATGAGCCCACGAGGGGTTACTTACGTCCCACCTCTTCCCCTCCGCAGAAACCCCTGAGGACACCCTGCTAGCGGCTGTCTGCTTGCACATGCCCGAGCCAGGGGGCCGCAACTAGCACCGCTGTCACTACCCTGGATCACTTCCTAAAGATTCTGAGCCCCCGCCTGACTGCCTCCACTTTCTACCTTAGAGATGTGGGGACACATGGGTCAATCGATCCTATCCGGATTCAAATCCCAGCTCTGCCCTGTGATAAATTACTTAACTTCTCTGAAGCTCAGTTTCCTCAGCTGAATTATGAGTACAATAAGCATCCAACATTAGCCGGGCACGGTGGCTCACGCCTGTAATCCCAGCACCTAGAGAGGCCGAGGCGGGAGGACTGCTTGAGCCCAGGAGTCCAAGACCAGCCTGGGCAACATAGCAAGACGTCATCTCTACAAAAAGTCCAAAAACTAGCCGGGCAAGCTGGGGTGTCCCTGTAGTCCCAGCTACTCGGGAGGTTGAGGCGGAAGGATCACCTGAGCCCAGAAGATCAAGGCTACAGTGAGGTCAACCTTCTTTCAGGTCCCTTCCCAAGGTGGTGGGGATAATTTATTATGAAGATAATTTTCTATCTTCTTAATAAATCCTAGACCAGGCTCAGTGGCTCAGCCTGTCACCCCAGCACTTTGGGAGGCCGAGGCGAGTGGATTGCCTGAGCCCGCGGAATCGAGACCCACCCAGGAAACTTGGCGAGACCTCGTCTCTACAAATAAATCAAAAATTAGCCAGGTGTGGTAGCACACACCTGTAGTTCCGGCTACTTGGAAGGATCACCAGAGCCCAGCAGGGAGAGGCTGTGGTGGCCGGAAGCGGGTCGCTACCCTCCAGTCTGGGCGACAGAGACTCCAACTGAAAAAAATAAAAATAAATCCTACTCTCTCAAAAAATAAAAAGAGGCTACGGTGAGCTCTGATCATGCCACTGCACTCCAGCCTGGGCAACAGAGACCCCTGAGTAAAAATAAATGAACACATTAAATAATAAATGCCCAACAAGGCACAGCCAGAGAGCCGCAGACAGGGCCCTGAGCCAGTGCCCGGCACAAGCCACACTTACATAGCAGATTAGTTAATATTTCTCTTAATTATCATCATCATGGCTCTGGCTAATGGAATTCACTGTTCCCTCTGGAGTGGTAAAGCCTGGTTCTTCTCCCAGGTGCCAGCCTCTCACACATAAGAAGATGCTGTCACATGCCCTGGGCTCTGTTGTCCCCAAGTAAGCATGCCCCCTTCTTCGCACTGTGATTCCCGCCCTGGCCCCCTGCCCAGTCCCTCCGGCCTCTCCGGGTCTGCTGGTGCTCGCCCCAGAATGCAGGGCCCTGAACCCCTGCAGCTGATCTGCGTGGCACCTCCAGCCTCACCTAAGCCCCCAGCCCACGGCAGGTGCACAGAAACATTCCAGTAAATGAGCAGATTCACAAACCAGGGTCTGTTATAATTTTAGTGTGACAAATCATCTTCTGTTAACCTCTGTAAAACCTGTGACTTGACTGAAGAGAAAATTTATTTTAGAGAGAGGACATTAAGGTTCTTTCTGGTGAGGTCCTTGTAAAAAGGACGCATCTGAGTTTCCTGGGTGACAGTTATTCTTGTGGAATCAATGACAATAAAGAAGGGGGAAATACCATTTCAAGAAATAAGGAAGGCCAGGTGTCATGGCTCAAGCCTGTCATCCCAGCACTCTGGGGCCGAGGCAAGAGGATTGCCTGAGTCCAGGGGTTCTAGACCAGCCTAGGCAACTTGGTGAGACCTTGTCTCTACAATAAATTTTTTAAAAAATTAGCTGGGCATGGTGGCACCTGCCTGTAGTTCCAGTTACTTGGAAGGCTGAGGCAGAAGGATCACCTGAGCCCAGCAGGTCGAAGCTGCAGTGGCCGTGAGTGTGCCACTGTACTCCAGTCTGGGCGACAGAGTGAGACTCTGACTCTAAGGGAAAAAAAAAGGCTGGGTGTGGTGTCTCTCACCTATATTCCCAGCACTTTTGGGAAGCTGAGGTGAGAGGACTGCCTAGGTCCATGGGTCCGAGACCAGCCTAGTCAACTTGGAGAGACCTCATCTCTACAATAAATTTTCAAAAATTAGCCAGGGATGGTGGCACTCACCTGTGGTTCCAGCTACTTGGAAGCCTGAGGCAGAAGGATTGCCTGAGCCCAGCAGGTCAAGCTGTGGTGGCCGTGGGCGTGCCACTGTACTTCAGCCTGGGTGACAGAGTGAGACTCTAACTCAAAAAAAAAAATTATTAGCTGGGTGTGGTGGCACACGCCTATAGCTCCAGCTACTTGGAAGGCTGAAGTAAAAGGATTGCCTGGGCCTAGCAGGTCGAGGCTGCAGTGGCCACGAGTGTGCCACTGCACTCCAGCCTGGGTGACAGTAAGAATCTGACTAAGAAAAACGACCCGCCTGGAAGAATCACCTGAGCCCAGGAGGTCGAGGCTGTGGTGAGTCAGGATCGTGCCATTGCACTCCAGCACGCGTGACAGGGCAAAGACCTCAACCCAAGTAAGTAGATAAGTTGTAAAAATAAATAAAGCAAAGCAGAAAATACCAGAATATATGTCACACCATAAAGAGAAGTATCATTCCATGAGATTTTCTCTTAGGTGTAGCTGTGTGCCAAATCACAGAGTTTGAGAAACACAGTCCTGGATCTTTGATGGTAACATGAGTAGCCCACAAGCATCCCAGAACGTGAGCTGACTGCCCATGAGACTACATACTTTCTGGACGTGAAACTCAGAGCCGGTTACTTTCCGCAGGGAGCCACGTCTGGCCAGGAAGGTTTACCCAGCTGCAGGAAACACACTCGGATTCACTCTCCAAGATGGAAATGTGCCCAAAAGTTGTGTATACCGTGAGAAGAAACAGAGTCTATCTCATCACTGTGGAGACATGTCTCTGAGTTACCGGGCAGAGCTCTCTGGCTAAGACTCCGGACTTAAGATGTCTGCCTGCAGAATGGGGAGAATGGTGCTCAAAACCTGGAATGGACAATATATACAATGTGGATTCTTTATTCATGTATTCATCATTTGATTGCGGAAACAAATCAGAGCTGGTTTCCAAAAAATGCATGAAGTGAGCTCAGCACAGAACTATACCTTCCTCGCCGATTAGAGGAACCCAATTCTAAATTGAGCCAACGTTTTATCCGTTACAAATTCCACTCAGCTGTCTGCCTCATGTGTCTACAGAAGACACCACCTCCCACTGGTTCTCCAAAACAGAAGGAAAACATCATGGCCTCGTCGTCTGGAGGCTCCGTGCAGGAGGACGCGGGCCTCGGCTCTTGTTTCACTGAGGGCAGGATGGGAGGAATGGGCTTCAAATGCAACAGGAAGCCTGAGGAGGGAGAGCGGTTAAAGATGGGAACAGGTGACCGTGGCAGGTGCCAGCTCCCACCCTGGGCCGGGTGAGCCCCGCCCCACCTGGAGTCCGAGCCGGGCTCAGCGGAGGGTGTGTAATGCGCCCCGCACGGTCCGTTCCTTCCTAGATGACTTTGGGAGGTGCCTTCCTGTCTGTGGCATCCATGGTTCCAGGATGAGACGGGATGACGAGTGTGGGGTTGCCACAAACAATCGGCCTCCCCCGGGGCCCCGCGGCCTATTTCCAGCCCCTGATAGTTCCTGTCTAATGCCAATGTCGACGGAGGGATTCAGGACCTCCGAGGCCCAGCGCTGTTCAAATCACACATTCCTCCGCGAAAAAGGCTGCTGAATAGCTCTCATTCCTCCTCCCTCCCAGGAGAAACCACATCAGAGGACGAGCAGCCAGATCCCCGCATGTGACAGGGACAAAGGGGAACAAGCGGGAGTCACAGAGTGTCTCCAGATTGTCCATCAGATCCCCCACAGCGGGCGCACAGACGTGCCCGGGAAGACAGCCCGCCCCTACCCATGGCTAAGCCCACCCACAAACCGTAGCAGCCAAAGACCAGTGTCACGGTCACAGCCCCCGGCCCTGTACCCTCGGCCGGACACACCACCTGTCTCCGTGACTTTCTGTGAAAACTGCAACTAAGCTCTCAGGGAAGGGAAGAAGAGATGATTATGGAAAAATTATTACGTGTCACACACTGGGTGATGCACAAAGATGAGAAACCTCTCGACTGCTATGGGTCATCAGCACACAGACAAAGACAGGACTGGCCGAGCACAATGGTTCATGCCTATAATCCCAGCACTTCGGGAGGCCAGGGCGGGAGGATCGCTTGAGCCCAGGAGGTCGAGACCAGCCTGGGCAACACAGACAAGACCTCGTCTCTACCAAAATAAAAACACAAAAAGTATCTGGACGTGGTGGCACAAGCTTGTAGTAGTCCCAGCTACTCAGGAGGCTGAGATGGAAGGACTGCCTGAGCCCAGGACGTAGAGGCTACGGTGAGCTGTGATCATGCCACTGCACTCCCTCCAGCCTAAGCAACAGAGTGAGATCCTGACTCAAAAAACAAAAGACAGAAGAGAAAAAGAAACACAACAAATATTATGCTAAGCACCATAGGAAGGGGTGAATAAAAGAGTCAGGGAAGAAGGTGGGAAACGGCCAGGAAAAAACATCAGAGATAAAAAAATATGGGGGTGAGGGGAGGCCGGCACTGTCCAGCCTTAACCAACATCATGGCATGGAAATGCCACAGCCCTGCGTCCGCACAGCGACATGCTGCCTGCAGAAAGGAGCCACACTAAGCCGAAGACAGGAGCTCGCCATCTGCCCGAAACCCAGCGGGCAAGACACTTCCCGGACAGACAGCCAACAGGACCCCATGCCCTGGGCGGAAGAGGGCACGCATTGCCACCTGCCATCACTCCTGTGTATGGTGCACTCTGTTAGAATCATTCTGCGAGGAATTTCACTATTTTGTTTCTTAGTTGTGAAAACTCGAGAACATTAGAAGCCATGGAAATACAAATTAAAACAGCCAAGCCAGCTGGGCGCGGTGGCTCATGCCTGTAATCCCAGGACTCGGGGAGTCTGAGGTGGGAGATCGCGTGAGCCCAGAAGTCCAAGACCAGCCTGGGCAACATAGCGAGGCTGCGTCTCTACAAAAAAATCAGCCAGGCATGTGGTGCGCACCTGTAGTCTCAGCTACTCAGGAGGCCGAGATGAAACGATCACCTGAGCCCAGGAGGTCAAGGTTGCAGTGAGCCTTGATCGTGCCTCTGCACTCCAGCCTGGGCAGCAGAGTGAGACCCCCAACTCAAAAATTAAAAACAAAAAGAACAAGCTAACACTGTTTATCTAACGGGTTAATTTTTTTTTAATTAAACAAGGCTGCCCAGTGCTGGCAAGAGTGGCACCTCTCCTCGGGGTCTGGCCACCCCCTCACTCACCCAGCCACCTCCCCGCATCCCTCGCTCACAGACTCCTAACTGGCCTCCCAGCTTCTCCAGGCCTGGCCCTTCCTCTCCCGGTCACTCTTCCCGCCATGGCTGGGGAGCATCCTAACAGTCCTGCTCACGTCACTCCCCATGAAACACTACAGCAACCCCAGTGTTCATGGAGGATTTAAAGAAAAGCTCTGGTGGGTGATGGGGAGAAGAGCGGGCAGGACTTGGGAGGGCCTGAGAGACACACAACTCCCAGCCCAGTGGCGGGGACGGGGGGCATGATGTAAAGCCGGGAGACCTGCTGTCAGGTTTTCTTGGGACTTTCTCTAACATTGGACTGACACCCTCTTCACTGCCCAGGTCCCAGAATGGGGTCCAAGTCGCCAAGTGAAAAGGAAGGCCGTCTTAGCAGCACTGAAGTTATTAAATGATTCAGTCTTTTTTTTCTTTTTTTTTTTTGAGTTGGAGTCTCACTCCGTCGCCCAGACTGGAGGGCAGTGGCCGCTCCCACCCACCGCAGCCTCGACCTGCTGGGCTCCGGCGATCCTTCCGCCTCAGCCTTCCAAGGAGCTGGAACTACAGGCGCGCGCTACCAC
>NW_007255594.1:29758-35389 GCF_000164805.1 Carlito syrichta
ACCACACCCAGCTAATTTTTTCATTTATTGTAGAGATGAGGTCTCGCCAAGTTGCCCAGGGGGGTCTCGAACCCACGGGCTCAGGCAATCCACTCACCTCAGCATCCCAAAATGCGGGATTACAGCCTGAGCCTCTGAGCCCGGGCTTTTTTTTCCCTCTTCTTGAGTCAGAGTCTCACTCTGTCGCCCAGGCTGGAGTGCAGTGGCACGCTCATGGTCATCGCAGCCTCAACCTGCTCTGCCAGGCTCAGGCGATCCTTCCACCTCCCTTCCAAGTAGCTGGAACTACAGGCATGTGTCCCCACACCCAGTTAATTTTTCTTGATTTATTGCAGAAATAAGGTCTCGCCAAGTCGTCCAAGCTGATCTCAAACCCCTGGGCTCAGAGGATCCTCCCACCTCAGCCTCCCAAAGTGCTGGGATTACGGGCGTGAGCCCCCACGCCCAGCTTGAGGCCTCTTTTAACTCCCTTTTTAATTGTGCTTGAACCAAGAGACAAAAATATTTGAGTCAATCAACCGATGCTGACTGAGCATCCTTTAATGCCACGGGAGGCTGACGGAAGGGGACAGACACAGTACATGACATTGCGATCCCCTGGAGTGTGCTGAGCTCACAGCAGTGGAGTGCCTGGCATAAGCCAGCTGCTTGCACACGGCAGGAAGGACGCGGCTCCGCACACCTTCGCAGATTCTGTTCCCTGTGCGGAACGCACACCGCTCTCTTGGACACTGTTTTCTCATGAAGCCTCTTCCTCTCCCATCCCAGGCAAAAGTCTCTTCTCCACTGTCTGCTCTCCTCAGATTCAGACCCTCACCCTGCACAGTGCTCGGTGAGTCTCAATGCTGAGGCTGGAGAGGAGAAAGGGCACGGGGTGATTCCTGTTCCCGTTGGTGTTTTGGTTTTTTGTTTGCTTGTTGGTGGTGGGGGTTTTTTGGGGGTTTTTTTGAGTCGGAGTCTCACTCCGTCGCCCAGGCTAGAGGGCAGTGGCACGCTCATGGCCACCGCAGCCTCGACCTGCTAGGCTCAAGCAATCCTTCCGCCTCAGCCTTCCAAGTAGCTGGAACTACAGGCACACACTACCACGCCTGGCTAATTTTTGATTTATTGTAGAGATGAGGTCTCGCCAAGTTGCCCAGGCGGGTCTCGAACCTGCGGGCCCAGGCAATCCTCTCGCCTCGACCTCCCAAAGTGCAGGGATTACAGGCTGAACCACCGAGCCCGGCTGTTTTTTGAGTTATAGTGTCGTTCTGTTGCCCAGGCTGGAGTGGAGTGGCCCAATCACAGCTCACAGCAGCCTCAACCTTCCAGGCACAGGCAATCCTTCCACCTCAGCCACCCGATTGGCTGGGACTAAAGGCACGCACCACCACGCCTGGCTAATTTTTTTCATTTTTTGCAGAGATGAGTCTCGCTATAATGCCCGGGCTGGTCTCGAACTCCTGGGCTCAAACGATCCTCCCGCCTCAGCCTCCCAAAGTGCCAGGATTACAGGCGTGAGCCACCATCCCTGGCCCTGTTCATCTTTGAATCCCAGTACCTAGCACAGTGCCCGGTTCATAACAGGTAACAAAGGAACGAATTCACGCACCAAAAGAGACTCATGCGAAGTACTTCAGGCAGGGAATGCCCACAGAACTGAGACGGCTGGGACGAACCCCACACCGTGGCCCCTCAGACCCTCTGACGGCTCGGACCAGCCGTGTGTGTTCTGGGAAGAGGAACGATGTGGACGCAGAGCCGAGCGGCGCCACGCGGGTCTATTTAATATGCAACGTGCAGATTCCCAGAAATCAATGCTCATTTTTAAAACCCTGCTGCCCAGAGCCACCCTCCCTGCTTGATTCCAGGGTTGGTGTTAAGTATCTTTCTATTTATAAAGCAACTTGACTGCAGCGGTGCAACGCCGGTCCCACACCCAGCCATGCAGCCATGGTGGGGGCAGGGTGGGCGGCAGGAGAAACTGAGGTCCAGAAGCAAGAGGCCAGAGAGGCCAGGGGGTTGGTGCAGGAACAAGAAGATCTCCTGGTGAGACGGGCCCCCCCCCGCCATCCTGGGACCTTGCACCTGGTGACCCTCGGCAACCCCGAATCCTAACCCCACCAGGAGGGGCTTAGTGAGATGGACCGGGTCTCCTGATTCCACTGAGAACCCAGGGAAATGAGCTCAGAGAGACAAGAAGCACATTGCATCTGGCTGTCCGGGGCCACGCCTCTAACTTCCCAGCATCTGCGGCCCCCCGGCTCACACTTCTTTGGGGCAATCAGTCCCTCTGCAGCTCGGGGAGCTGCCCCCACCGGGCACCAGCCTCCTGTTTCTTCTCTGCCTCTCTGCCTCACCCCTACCTCCAGAGCCCGGACCTCCCACACCATCCTGGTCAAGGCCGAGGAGACTCACGCCTCTCGGGCCACCCCCTTGGGCTTCCCCCTCCCAATTCTGGTCTCAGACAGAGGGGATCTCTTGCTCGCCGGGTCTCAGCCCTGGCCAGATGCTACCCGGCTTCTAGGTCCCCCGAGGCCAGCACAGCACAAGCCATGCCCCAGCTTCGCCCAGGGGGAGGCAAACCCACAGAGCTCACATCACACAAGGCACAAAGCCTCACACGTTCCCCTGGACGACAACTCAGAAAATAAAGAAGGGGAGGGGAAGGCAGGGTGGGGGTGGGGTCCAAGGTCAAGGCAGCCTTCTTACACCACCAAACAGGGGGCTCCAGAGGCCTTGGTCGTGTTGTGTGCTGGGCTTGTTACGAGAAGAAGCCCCTGTCCCCAAGCACAGCAAGACACACGTGCTCATAAACATCTCCTCATTTTCTAACACACAGAATCATAGAATGATAGAACTGGGAGGCAAACCAGAAATCACCAGGTATAAACCCTCTTTACAAATGAGAGGGAGGTCAGGTGCGGTGACTCACGCCTGTAGCCCCAGCACGTTGGGAGGCCAAGACAGGAGGACTGCTTGAGCCCAGGAGTTGGTGGCCAGCCTGACAACACAATGAGGCCACTCTCAAAAATAACAATAGTAATAATAATCACAAAACAAATGAGGGGCCGAGCTCGGTGGCTCAGCCTGTCATCCCAGCACTTTGGGAGGCCAAGGCAAGTGGATTGCTTGAGCCTGTGGGTTCGAGACCAGCATGGGCAACTTGGCGAGACCTCGTCTCTAGCAGAAATCAAAAAATTAGCCAGGTGTGGTAGTGCACGCCTGTAGTTCTGGCTATTTGGAAGGCTGAGGTGGAAGTATCGCCGGAGCCCAGCAGGTCAATACCGGGGTGGCCGTGAGTGTGCTCCTGCACTCCAGCCTGGGCGACAGAGTGAGACTCTGACTCAAAAAAAAAAAAAAAAACAAATGAGGGGAAGTGAGGCTCCTTCCATCGGAAGAATGAACTTTCCCCGGAGTCCTCTACCAAGAACAGAGCAAAGATGAACACCCTAGTTTCTTGCCTCCTTGATCCACAGCCTTCTAACGTACTATAGTCATTCAACAAACATTTATCAAGCAGTGATCTGCCAGGCATTGTACTTGGCATAGGGGCTTAATTTGAGACATAAGTGATTTGTTTCCAAGACTTTGTAACTGAAGGAGGGGAAGAGAGAAAAGAAGAGAAGGAGTCAGAAAAGAAGAAGGGAGATTTTTAACCAGTAAAACCAGGGCTGGTCGTGGTGGCTTACCCCTGTAATCCCAACACTTTGGGAAGCCCAGGAAGTAGGAGGATCACTTGAGGTCAGGAGGTCAAGACAAGCCTGGGCAACACAGCAAGACCCTATCTCTACATAACAACAACAATAACAAAAAGCCAGGGCTGGGTGCAGTACTACTTATGCCTGTAGTCCCGACACTTTGGGAGGCCAAGGCAGGAGGATCACTTGAGCCCAAGAGGTCAGGGCTGCAGTAAGCTATGATTACACTGTTGCACTCCAGCCTCAGCAACAAAGATAGACCTGTCTCTAAAAAAATTAAAAATGAACCAAGTTTGGTGGCTTAGCCTGCAATTCCAGCACTGTGGAGGCCAAGGTGAGAGAACTGCCTGAACCCACAGGTTCGAGACCAACCTGGGCAACTTGGTGAGACCTCATCTCTACAATAAATCAAAAAAGTAGCCAGGCGTGGTGGCATGCACCTGTAGTTCCAGTTACTTGGAAGGCTGAAGCGGAAGGATCACCTGAGCTCAGCAGGTCAAGGATGCGATGGCTGCGAGCATGCCACTGCACTCCAGTCTGGGCGACAGAGTGAGACTTCGACTCCCAAAAATAAAATAAATAAATAAATAGTGTTTTAAACTTAAAAACAAGGCCAGGCACAGTGGCTTATGCCTGTAATCCCAGCACATTGGGAGGCCAAGGCAGGAGGATTGCCTGAGGCCAGGAGCTTGAAGCCAGCCTGGGCAACATAGCAAGACCTTGCCTCTGCAAAAAATAAAAAAATTAGCCAGGTATGGTGGCACGTGCCTGCAGTCCCAGATACTCAGGAAGCTGAAATGGAAGGATTGCCTGAGTCCGTAAGGTTGAGACCGAAGTGAGCCATGATCATGCCACTGCACTCCATCCTGGATGACAGACTGAGACCTCAACTCAAAAAATAAAATAAAATGAAAATAAAAAAGATACTACAGGCCAACATCCCTTATGAACATGGATGCAAAAATCCTCAACAAGATTCTAGCAAATCGGATCCAGCTACACATCTCAAAAATCATCCACCATGACCAAGTAGGCTTCATCCCCAGAATGCAGGGCTGGTTCAACATCCGCAAGACCATAAATGTCATTAAATACATCAACAGATGTAAAAACAAGAACCACATGGTTATATCATTAGATGCAGACAAAGCTCTTGATCAAATCTAGCATCCCTTCTTGACAAAAACCCTCAAATACCTAGGTATAGAAGGAATATACCTCAAAACAGCAAGTGCCATCTACGATAAATCCACAGCTAACATATTGCTAAATGGACAGAAGCTGAAAACTGGAACAAGATAAGGCTGCCCACTCTCACCCCTCTTGTTCAACATTGTGTTGCAAGTCCTATCTAGGGCAATTAGACAAGCGAAGGAAATCAGGGGTATCCAAACAGGAAAAGAGGAAGTCAAGTTAATCCCTCTTTGCTGATGATGTGATCCATACCTCGAAAATGCAAAAGAATCTGTCAAAAACCTGCTTGCACTGATAAAAGACTTTGGCAAAGTCTCAGAGTACAAAATAAATGTGCAAAAGACAGTTGTATTCTTATGTACCAACAACAAGCAGGCAGAGTGCCAAATAAAAAGCACAATCCCATCCACAATACCCATACAAAAAATGAAGTACCTCGGCATCTTCCTAACCAGAGAAGTGAAAGACCTTTACAATGAGAACTATAAAACGCTGCTCAAAGAAATCCACAAAGACACAAACAAATGGAAAAATATTCCATGTTCATGGATAGGAATGTCAAAATGTCCATCCTATCAAAGACTACAGATTCAATGCAATACCCATTAAATTACCAACATCAGTCTTCTCAGACCTGGAAGTGACAATACAGAAATTCATATGGAAACATAAATGACCACGAAATTTACTATAAGGCTACAGTAATCAAAACAGCCTGGTACTGGTACAAGAACAGGCATATAGACTAATGGAACAA
>NW_007255594.1:35712-37497 GCF_000164805.1 Carlito syrichta
AGACCTAAACATAAAACCTCAAACTATAAGAATCTTAGAAAATGCAGGAGACACTCTTACAGAAATTGGAACTAGCAACCAATTTCTGATCAGAACCCTAAGTGCCCACACCATAAGAAATAAGATAGACAAGTTGGACCTCATCAAACTGATGAGCTTCTACAAAGTTAAAAAAATAAATAAATCAAAAGAGCAGGGAGCCAGTCCACAGAATGGGAAAAAATATTTGCCAACTGTATATCCGACGAAGGCTTAACATCTAGGATCTACAAGGAACTCAAAAGTGCAAAAAGGAAAAGAAACAGCCCCATTAAAAAGTGGGCAAAAAGCCGGGCTCGGTGGCTCAGCCTGTAATCCCACACCTTGGGAGGCTGAGATGAGTGAACTGCCTGAGCCCGCGGGTTCGAGACCCACCTGGGCAACTTGGTGAGACCTCATCTCTACAATAAGTCAAAAATTAGCCGGGCGTGGTAGCACACACCTGTAGTTCCAGCTACTTGGAAGGCTGAGGCGGAAGGATCACCAGAGCCCAGCGGGTCGAGGTTGCGGTGGCCGGGAGCAGCCACTGCACTCCAGTCTGGGTGACAGAACGAGAGACTCCAACTCAAAAAAAATAATAAAAATAATAAAAATTAAATAAAAATATAAATGAATAAAAAGTGGGCAAAAGACATTCTCAAAAGAAGATATACGGGCAGCCAACAGACACATGAAAAAGTGCTCAGCCTCACTCATTATCAGAGAAATATAAATCAAAACCACACTGAGATACCACCTAACCCTAAGAATGGCCATCATTAATAAAACAAACAACAACAGGTGCTGGCAAGAATGTGGAGAAAAAGGAATGCTTCTCCACTGCAAACTAGTGCAACCTCTCTGGAAGACAGTGTGGCGATTTCTGAAAGAACTAGAAATTGAGCTTCCATATGACCCAGCAATTTCCCTATTGGGAATATAGCCGGAGGAACTCAAATCATTCTACAAAAAAGATACCTGCGTACATATGTTTGCCACAACTCTATTCACAATAGCAAAAGCATGGAATCAACCATGCTGCCCATCAAAGCTGGACTGGATTTTTTAAAATGTGGTACATACACACAATGGAATATTATGCAGCCATAAAGAAGGACAAACATGGACTTCGCAGCAATTTGGATGGATTTAGAGTCATACTCAGTGATCTATCACAGAAACAAAGAACAGAGTACCATATGTTCTCACTCATAAGTGGACCTTGAACAATTATCATAATACTATAAGAAAGGGATTGGCAGTAGTGGAAAACTGCCAGGTGGGGGGGTGGGATTGGCAGTTGAGGGAAACTGCCAGGGGAGGGAGGGGCACACCTCATCAACAAGGATACCTGCATAAGCAACATTTTTATACCTAACCCTGAATTGTATCCCACATCTTTAAAATAAATTAAAAAGATAAAAAACTTAAAAACAAAAGAAATTCTTTGACCAGCACAAGCATGTGGTAAGTGCTTCAACAGCAGTATGAGCATAGGCAGGGAAGTGACTGCTTTCTCCTGGAGACACCTGTCCTAGGCCCAGTGGGTGACTAGAAGTCAGCCTGTAATCCCAGCACTTTAGGAGGCTGGGGTGAGTGGACTGCCTGAGCCTGAGGGTTCAAGACCAGTCTGGGCAACTTGGGGAGACTTCGTCTCTACAATATATTTTTAAAAATGAGCCAGGTAGCCGGGCTCGTGGCTCAGCCTGTAATCCCGCGCCTTTGGGAGGCTGAGGTGAGTGGATTGCCCGAGCCCGCGGGTTCGAG
>NW_007255594.1:37639-43239 GCF_000164805.1 Carlito syrichta
CGGGAGTGGGCCACTGCACTCCAGTCTGGGCGACAGAGTGAGACTCCAACTCAAAAAAAAAAAAAAAAATGAGCCAGGTGTGGTAGCGCATGCCAAGGCAGAAGGATTGCCGGAGCCCAGTAGGGTGCCGCTGGGGTGGCTGTGAGGGTACCACTGCAGCCTGGACGACGGAGTGAGACTCTGACTCAAAAAAAAAAGAAGAAGAGGAGGAAGAAGTCTGCCTGGCAGAGGAGAAGAAGGGTTCCCAGGGACAGCGAATGGCGTGGGTGAGACCCAGAGGACTGCAGGAACGTGGCAGAATAACGAAAGCATGAAGAATCTGGGGGCTGGCGCCACAGCTGGCAGGGGCCACGGGGCAGGGCCACAGCCACGCAGACTCTGGGCCTTCCTGGGAGGGCAGGTAACGGCTGAACAAATCCACCCAGACACTGTGAGTGTCCTGCACATGCCAGGCACCAGTGACCGGGTGAGTGGGCGCAGCCGTTTGGTAGGATGGCCAAGGGCAGCTTGGAGGGCAGCGCACTGGGAAGCTATTGCAGCATTCAGGTGACACACCCTCGTGCCTGAAAGTACATCCAGAGACAGGCAGAGGTAGTGGCCACAGAACCCAGATGTGGGCCAAGAGGGCAGCTGAGAACCCCTCGGAAGCATCGGCAGTGGGGCGGGCCCAGGGGGACAACGCCCTTGGCTGAGAGCGTCCCCTTCATTTAATGGGCTGGCCTGTCGCGTGCAGTTAGCTGCTCTCTGTGCCTGCATGCCCACAGGCTCGATCAACGCCTGCAGTTGACGTTGATTACAAAGCAAGCACGCTCCCAGGGCCGAACAGCCTTCCTGAGTGACAGTGCTGATGGATCTAGTGCACGACTGGGTCAGCGAACCAGCCCGTCTCCCCATCCGACCCGTCACCCAGCTCACGGTCCTCATTTGTGCCGTCAGCGGTTCTCGACCAGGCGTGGGCATCGGGCACCCCCAGCAGAGCAGGGGAGGGCGAGCGAAAACACTCCAGGCCACACACTCACAGTGCTGATTCTGCGTGCCTCAGGAGGGAGGATCACTTGAGCACAGTGTGGCCCCGTGGCGTGGGACTCTGGAAGCAGCTCTCGGGTTCCCAGGGTGACTCACAAGCTCACGTCAGTCTAAGAACCACTGATTACAACTTTGTGTGCGTGTGTGTGTGTATGAGTGAGTGTCACTCTGTCACCTAGGCTGGAGTGCAGTGGCATGATCACGGCTGGCCACAGTCTCGACCTCCTGGGCTGAGGTGATCCATTTCAGCCTCCCAATTAGCTGGGACTACAGGCACATGCCACCAAATCTGGCTAGTTTTTTTTACAATTTTTGTAGATATGGGGTCTTGCTATGTTGCCCAGGCTGGTCTTGAACTCCTGGCTTCAAGCAATTCTCCCACCCAAAGTGCTAGGATTACTGGTGTGAGCCACCATGCCCGACCTAAGAACTATCAATTATTATACCCTCTTGTTTCAGAGGTAAAGAAACAAATCTGCAAAGCTAAACAGTGGTCCATAGCTGAGAACGGAGGCCAGGTGCAGTGGCTCATGCCTGTAATCCCAACACTTTGGAAGATCAAGACAAGAGGATCACTTGGAGGCCAGGAGTTTGAGACCAGGCTGAACAACACAGCAAGACCCAATCTCTACAAAAAAAAATTAAAATAAGTCCGGTGTGGTGGTGCACACCTGTAGTCCTAGCTACAGGAGGCTCAGGAGGGAGGATCACTTTAGCACAGGAGTCTGTGGCTGCAGCAAGCTATGATTGCACCACTGCACTCCAGGGAGACCTGTCTCTAAAAAAAAGAATGGGGCCAGGTGCAGTGGCTCACACCTATAATCCTAGCACTTTGGGAGGCCAAGATGAGAGGATTGCCTAAGCGCAGGGATTTGAGATCAGCCTGGGCAAGTTGGTGAGACCTCATCTCTACAATAAATCAAAAACTTAGCCGAGCATGGTGGCGTGCGCCTGTAGCTCCAGTTACTTGGAAGGCTGAGGTGGAAGGATCACCTGAGCCCAGCAGGTGGAGGCTGCAGTGGCCGTGAGCGTGCGCCTGCACTCCAGTCTGGGCGACAGAGTAAGACTCTGACTCAAAAAATAAGAATGGCCGGCCCCTGGCCATGCTGGCTCCCCCAAGCCACCCTAGCTCCCCAAGCCTCCCTCCAGAGCCACCTGCACGGGGAACCCATCTGCATCCCGTTCCCCAGCAGGGCACTGAGAGCTGAAGCAGGGGAAGGGTGGGGCATGGTGACAGATGGGTGCTGCTTTGCTGGCCGCCGCCACAGGGCCAGGGAGGAAGAGGAGAAACGAAGAGCCCGGAGATATTTTCTCTGTGATTTGTGCAGCCCGAGATGCCCTGTAGCAACATTTATCCTGCAGCACGGACCCACTTTCGTTTATTATCCAGCTTAGCCTGAGTTATCACAACCAGGACGGGACCCATAAACCAGCTACCTGACACCGTCGGGGCCGTGCAGCGTATTTTAAAACCTAAGGAAGCGCTCCAACCTCCGTGGACACTATAGGAAGTAGGTACACTCCCCATTCCCTGGAGACTGTGGCTATTCAGAACACAGGAGAACCCAATCCACTGGAGAAAATGCCACATTGTCAGGTTTGATTTGTTGGATTTTTTTTTTTTTTTTAGTTGGAGTCACAGCCACCCCAGCCTCGACCTGCTGGGCTCCGGCAATCCACCCACCTCAGCCTTCCAAGTAGTCGAAACTACATGCCTGCGCCACTACGCCCAGCTAATTTTTGATTTATTGAGAGAAGAGGTCTCACCAAGTTGCCCGGGCTGGTCTCAAACCCACAGGCTCAGGCAATCCACTCGCCTCCGTCTCTCAAAGTACTGGGACCACACCGCTACACTCTCAGGTTTTTACCCCCAATTATTTTTTTTATTTTTTTATTTTTTTTTGAGTCAGGGTCTCACTCTGTCACCCAGCTGGAGTGTAGCGGCACAATCATGGACTCATGGCTCACCACAGCCTCAACCTACTGGGGTCAGGCGATCCTTCCATCCCAGCCTCCTGAGTAGCTGTGATTGCAGGCATGCGCCCACCATGCCCAGATGACTTGTTTTTTGTTTTTGTTTTTTGTAGAGATGAAGACTCCTGTGTTGCCTAGACTGGTCTCAAATTTCTGGCCTCCAAGCAATCCTCCTGTCTCAGCTTCCCAAAGTTTTGGGATTACAGGCATGAGCCATGGCACCTGGCAGGATTCATCCCGAACTCAGACCATCCACATTCCTCCACACCCTACTGCCCAGGGCAGAACCACCATCTGGTCACTTTCTCCAGGCCCACAGCACACACCTTTCAAAGGCTCAGAACATTTCCGAGACTGAACTTTAATCATCTGTCGAGAGCAACTCATGAAGACGTTTGCCAGTAAATGAATGAATGCTGGATTTATTGGGCATCTTCTATTACACACAAAATCTGTGCTGGGCAAAGGGGTTAGAAGTAGAAGACCAAGCCCGCAGTGATCTAAGCTACCAGATCTAATCACAAGGACACACAGAGATGGGTAATCACGATACAGGAAGGATAGGGTGGCCCTGACAGAGTGGGCAAGGGGACAGTCGGGCGACCAGGACACCCAGGGCCAGGTAATCCTCAGGGTTGGGGCTGGCATCACAGAAAATGTGACAAGAGAGTGGACACTAATTTGCAGACTGCTGGCAGTTTCTACAGAGTATGGCTTAGCTGTGTGATCTAGTGATTGGGTTTACGCAGTACACAAAACAAGAAGAAAAAAAGACACGGCTCCTATGGCTTGCATTCCAACTCGAGGATATAGGGGTGACCATCAAGAAAAAAGGGTTTTTTTGGGGGTTTTTTTTAGTTGGAGTCTCACTCTGTCGCCCAGACTGGAGTGCAGTGGCCGCTCCTGGTCCCCGCAGCCTCGAACTGCTGGGCTCCGGCGATCCTTCCGCCTCAGCCTTCCGAGGAGCCGGAATTACAGGCGTGCACTGCCACGCCCGGTTGATTTTTTGATTTATTGTAGAGATGAAGTCTCACTGCCCAGGCGGGTCTCGAACCCGCGGGCTCAGGCAATCCACTCACCTCAGCCTCCCAAAGGCGCGGGATTACAGGCTGAAGAAAAAAATTTTTAAAGCTTATGTCTGCAGCAGGGAGATGTGTCGGGAAGCCGTCACAACCATCGTGCGAGGGGGGAGAGCAGCTGGAGACTGGGATCACAGCTGTAGCCTCAGAAGTACTAAGAAGAGGATGAGTCCTGGTTGATACAAAGCAAACAGGCTGGGGTGGGCCAAAAGTGTGCTTTTCGACATGGCATAATGTCTGAAAAGTTAATCCGGCTTGGTGACATGCACCTAAGGCCCCAGCTACACAGGAGATTGAGATGGGAAGATCACTTGAGCCCAGGAGGTCGAGGCTGCAGTGAGCTATGATGGTGCCACTGCACTCCCACCTGGGTGACAGAGCAAGACTCTGTCTCCTACACACACACACACACACACGATGTCTGTTAGCCATCCAAGTGGAGACGCGGACACGATGCTTTAGGAGTCAAAGAACTTGACAAACAGAAAAAACTTAAACTTTCGAGAGCATTAGCCCTGGTAATGCAGACAGTGGTATGATGGTGGACCCTGAAGCCTCAGCCGGCAGCCCCCACCGCAGGTGCTACCACCATGCTGGTCCTTTTGCTCTGCTCAGGGGTCCCTATCATCCTCCCCAAATGCCTGGTTCGGTGGGGAGGCCTGATGGACGCAGCCACCTCATTCTACAGATGAGGCACTCTGTGGCCAGAAGACACACACGTGACTCGCCCAAGCCCCCTCGGCCCCCTAGGAGCAGAGTTGAGCTTTGTGACCATTTCTCTATGCCGCAGAGATCCACCAAATTAGATTTTCTTTCCAGCGATGCAATTTCGATGACAAGGAGGGAGAGAATACCATCTCTGCTTCTAGGACATTTTTTGTGTTAGGGTTGCCTTTGGAGTCTGAGTTTTTCCTCCAAGAATTTACATTCCATGCAGAATCCATGCCACACGCTATCCGGATGCAGGCTGGACCCGGGCAGGGTGTCCACTACAGGAATGTGGGTTACAGGTAAGAAACCAGAGTGGCCGCAGTGTCTCCGCGGAAAAGGAGGAAAATACCGAGTCCTGGCAAGGACCACTGCGGAATATTCCTTGCAAACACCATAAACGAGACAGATGGGAGAGAAATTCAGACGTAAGTGACATTTATTGAGCACCTTCTACTTCCAGGCTCTTTGCTTCACTCAATCCTCACAGCAACCCTGCGAGACAGGCATTATTATTATTCCCAGATGAAGGACGGGGGACGCAGAGGGGTGAGGGGGCTCACTCAAGGTCACAGCAGCGAGAAGACAGCAGAGATGAGATTCACGATGCCCCCCACCCCCTCCCACGATGTTCCCACGACGTCGCACCAGAGCTCATCCCATCGCCATGCTGCCTGGCGAAAGTGAGGAAAGAAGGGGCCCACGATGGGGTTTAAGAGGATGGGAACGCCGGGTTCGGTGGCTCAGCCTGTCATCCCACGCCTTTGGGAGGCTGAGGTGAGTGGATTGCCTGAGCCCGCAAGTTCGAGACCC
>NW_007255594.1:43611-45598 GCF_000164805.1 Carlito syrichta
AAAAAAAAAAAAAGAGGATGGGAACTGGTACACTCGCAGGCTGGCTGGCACCCTCCACCCCTACCCTGCCCAGGAACAGCCAGTCGCCCTGCCCACAGTGACACCTGACACGGCCATCTTCCTGCCTTCGAACACTGCTCAAAACTGCCTCCTTGATAAGTCTTTCAGACTCCCCCACCCATCCCCCTCCTCCAACGAGCCCAGGGCCTGGAAGCACCTCCCAGATGTCCAGCTCTGCACCACAGGACCACTGACCCCGGGATCCACGGCCCTTTCCAACCACGATTCTGCACATCCAGACAGACGCCTACAGGAATGAGTGTTTACAGGGTTTGTTATTAATAACAGCTCCTGTTGCTGCCGATACATGCTTCACTTTTCCCAAGCTGCCATATTGTTCACTCACGCGGTCTTTTTCACTGCTCTGGGCGGTAGGGAGGGCAGGTCGCTGTTCCCTTTGGACAAGTAAAGAAACCGAGAGGCCGGGCCATAGTGGCTCACGCCTATAATCCCAGCACTTGGGAAGGCTGAGGCAAGAGGATGCCATGAGGCCAGGAGTTTGAGACCAGCCTGGTAACCTAGTGAGACCTCCATTTCTGTTGTCTTTAAAATAAATTAAGGCCGGGGTTCTCGAGGGTTCGAGACCAGCCCAGGTAACTTGGTGAGACGCTGGGGTGGCCATGAGCGTGCCAATGCACTCCAGTCTAGGTGACGAAGTGAGACTTCAACCCCCCCAAAAATTAAAAATAAACTAAGATATGAAGGATTTACTAATTAAGGATTAACTCAGCAATATCTGAACCAGAACTAGAAATCAGCGCTTCCAGTTTCTAAGCCAAGGGTCTTTCCACCAGACCACATGAACTCCCTCCCTCCGTCCCAACTGCTAGGGCAGGGGTTGCTCCCACGTCTCCGGAGACCAAAGCCAGTGCGACCTTCGCTGCCCACGTGGTGAGTGCCTTTGTCCGCCCCCCCAGTGCTGCAGGTCTGGAAGCTGGAACGGTCCGTGAAAACGCATGAGTAGGGGAGCACAGAGCCAGTTTTCTCTCCTCCGACTACTCTCCCTCATCTCATCCCGGCAGACTGCTGCCGGGGGGCCAGAACGAGGAGAGAAGTGACAAGAAGATAAGCAAACACACGTTCGTGTTCCGGCTCCACTTAATGCCACGTGAGATCACCACCTTGCGTTTCTCCACCACCTTCCTCCTGAGTCACGTCCAAACCTGAGCTCATCCATCTGCCACCGGTGCTGGCCAGGAGAGGAGGCGGGGTCCCCCACGCACCGCTTCTCTTTCATTCATCTGCTCAAGGAGAACTTTCCTGGGAGACGCAGAGAAGGGAGGGGACGCAGAGAAGGGAGAGGGCGCAGAGCCACCCTGGCCTCCCAGCGGGACAGGGCCTGGCCTGGGAGGAGAGTTGAGATTTGCCGAATTCTCTCCATCCAGGAACCCCTTCCTCCCTCACCCTGCACCCTCTCTTGAGACATCCATGGCACTTGGGGCAAGCGGTGGTGACCCCCAGACAGAAAGAGAGGGCACAGAGCGGGGTGAAGCCAGAGACAGGGAGTGTGTGTGTCCTCAGCTCAGCACCTCCCGGGACAAGGCACTCTCTTCTCCCCGATTCCTCTTCCTGGACTCTGTCCTGAATTTGTACTTGTTCACGTATTCTGTTGCGGGTGCAGGGGGCTGAGCAGCTGCAGGCAGGCCCAGCTTTTGTTCACCCAGTGCCCCTAGCACCTGGCACGTATTGGGAGTGCATACATGCTGGCTCCCCCTCACTTGTCTGTCTGTCTGTCTGTCTGTCTGTTCTGTTTGTTTGTTTGTTGAGTCAGGATCTCACTCTGTCACCCAGACCAGAGTGCAGTGGCACAATCGCAGCTCACTGCAGCCTCAACCTTCCAGGCTCCAGCGATCCTTCCGCCTCAGCTTTCAAGTAGCCAGAACTACAGGCACAACCACCATGTCTGGCTCCTTCCCTCCCTCCCTCC
>NW_007255594.1:45618-71495 GCF_000164805.1 Carlito syrichta
TTCCTTCGTAGAGATGAGATGTCCCTATGTTGCCCAGGCTAGTCTCAAATTCCTGGGCTCAAGCAATCCTCTCACTCTGGCCTCCCAAAATGCTGGGATTACAGGTATGAACCACTGTGCCCAGTCCATTCTCTGTATTTTACAATCCACCCCCCCAAAAAAATGAGTTTTCATGAGAAAGATATCAGGATGTTCACAGAAGCATTACTTAAAAAATAACCACAATCTGGAAACTACCAAGATGCCATCAACAGTAGAAAGATTCAGTCAATTGTGGAATAGTCCTGTTGCAGAATACCAAGCAACAAAGAACATTAACGAACTACAGTCACTTGCAGCAACATGGATAAATCTCATATTTCAAAATGTTGAGAAAAAGAAACCAGGCAAAAGAACACATACAGTATGATTCCACTTATATGAAGTTCAAATCCTCATCTATGCTATTAGGGGTCAGGTTGGTGTTTACCCTTGACCGGCAGTAATGTCTGGGAAGGAAAATGGAGGTGACATTCGAACACTCAGCAATGCTATGCTTCTTTTTTTTTGAGTTGGAGTCTCACTCTGTCGCCCAGACTGGAGTGCAGTGGCCGCTCCCAGCCACTGCAGCCTCAACCTGCTGGGCTCCGGCGATCCTTCCGCCTGAGCCTTCCAAGTAGCTGGAATTACAGGCATGCGCTACCACGCCCGGCTGATGTTTTGATTTATTGTAGAGATGAGGTCTCGCTGCCCAGGCGGATCTCGAACTTGCGGGCTCAGGCAATCCACTCACCTCAGCCTCCCAAAGGCACAGGATTACAGGCTGAGCCACCGAGCCCGGCTCTATGCTTCTTTTTTAGTTGATTTTTGTTTTGTTTGTAGAGAGGAGGTTTCGCTATGTTGCCCAAGTTGGTCTTGACCTCCTGGGCTCAGGTAGTCCTTCCATCTCAGCCTCCCAAGTAGCTGGGACCACAGGTTCATGACATGACTCCTGGTTAACTTTGTTTATTTTTTCATTTTTTTTTTGTAGAGACGAAGTATCAGTATGTTGTCTAAATGGGTCTTGAACTCCTGGATTGTTGTGTCTCTTAATCTGGACACTGGTCCCACAGATACGTCCACTTCTATATAAAAATTCACTGCCTGCTGCATTTTTACATATGTTTGTTATGCTTCCATAGAAGGTTAGAACCATTTCCCATTTCTATCTATTTATTCACCCCCACAGCCCTTTCATTTAGAGGGACAAAACTGTCTGTGTAAAATAAACCGTTGATCATCTGTGTGTCACAACTAGCATTTTTTTCATCTCTAAAATGAAGAACACAAGATAATCTCTAAGGAACCCTCCAGCTCTAAACAGTATGATGCTTTCATCCTATTCTTAGTAAAATCTCATTAATCAGTAATAAGAAATCCTTCCCAAATTAGTGAAAAGTGCAAAATATGGAACACTTTTTTAAAGGAAGGCCGTGGGACTGCTTGCAAGAACGAAGCACGCTACAGATGAAAACATAAATGTCTACTAAATTGAAGCTAACGAAAAAAATTGCAATACACATTAGGCGTACCTGACTTAATACTGCCTAAATCGTATTAAAATCCCATGTCTTGCTCACATTAGGTCCCCGTTCCCACCATCTGCATTAGAGGAGTCATAAATGCCAAATGACTGCATCTGCTGTCTCACTAGTGACCAAACGAGAGCACGGAGAGAGTGGCATTGACTCAGACATCTGTGACTCCCACGCCCGGCCTCGTCCCTCCGCAGCCTGGGAAACTGATGTGTTCCGTCCCACACCTTGGTGCTGATCCCACTCCTTGAGGCCACCCTCGGCAGGAGGCCACCCTCAAACACCGCCGAGACACAGATTACTTATGAGACTTAAGACGCCCCTGGGAGCCCGGCTGCACCAATGAGCGGATTCAGGCAGGCAGCAGGACGAGAATTCTAGACGCCATCATAAATTCAACCGCTGCTCAGTGGCTAATCTCGTGGGCGCCTCACAAATACACAAACAGATTGACTAAGGCTCCCTTGCAGCCTTGACAGCTTACAACCAGAGGCACCTCCCTCCCCACTGCCTGCAGAATCCCGGCTTTGCGGGCAACTCGCTCCAAGCCTCAGTTTCTCCTCCTGTACAATGGGGAGAAACGCTCCTGACCCTCACCCTGCTTTGCAGCAGCAACGGCACAAGGAATTCACTAACACTGTAAGCGTTTCCGGACCCCCACCCCAGCAAACAAACAAGCACGGGGAATGATGGCTCAAGGGCAGAGATTTCCTGGAGGTCATACTACAAGTTCAAAGAGCAGCACCTGCCCAAGGAACTGGCATTTCATAAAGTTTACTGAAAAAAGAGCGAATGAATCCCGATTCTTGGCAAATCCCCCTTAATCAGTACTAAGAAATCCTTTTACTTACCCCACCAACAGAGAAAGTGAGCCAAGGGATTAGCAGCCAAGTACTTGACTCGGGAGAGTCCATTCCCAGGGTTCTGCTTCTTTGCTAAGCCCTAAATGCACTGAGGAAGCCGGGCGTGGTGGCTCACACCTGTGATGCCAATACTTTAGGAGGCCCAGGCGGGAGGATTGCTTGAGCCCAGGAGTTCAAAATCAGCCTGGGCAACATAGCAAGACCTTGTCTCTACAAAAAAGAAAAGAAAAGAAAAAATTAGCCGGTATGCTGGTGCTCTCTTGTCACCGCACTCCAGCCTCAGTGACAGAGTGAGACACCGACTCAAAAAATAAAATAAGTAAAAATAAAAGGAATGCACCTAGAGCTCAGGCCTGAAGACCTTTACTCCATCAGAAAGAAAGAGCAGCTCCCCGCCCTCAGCCTAGACTGAGTGACCTTCCCCTCCTCAGGCTCTGCCACCAGTCCCTGGACCAAATACAGATCAAAGACAGGCATTTCCTGAGCTCTGCAAGCTCGCTGACCTTGGAGGTTAATCCTGCCCCTCCACAGCCACAAAACAAGGAGCCTCTTGCCTCCCCACCAAGGGAAGCTGAATCCTGGAATCGTAGGGCTGCAAGGGACTGAGAAGCCAGCACGTTCGAGGCCCAAGGTCACACAGGGAAGAGACAGAGAGCCAGGACTCAGAGCGAGGTCCTCTGACCCTCAGCCTGATGCTCTCGACTAAGCCCAAGCCAGTGCCTCCTTGACATGCTAAGTGCCATCGTGGCCCATGGGGGACAGGGGTCCCGAGTGCTGAGCGGAGAGGGTGGCGGGCTCAGCCTGGGAGCAGAGCCGAGCACTGTGATGGAGACGCAGATCACGCTTTGGGCAGAGAAGGTTTGGCCCACACCCCCACTTCCAACCCACCATGACCCTGCGGGCTCCTGGGAGTAACCACCGGACGACTCGGCACCATCACCTTGACCTAGCAACCTCTAGGTGCCATTCTCCCCTGCACAAGCCAGGGCAAGGCGCTCTCTCTGTGGGGAAGAGGAGAAACTGAGTCAAAGAGCAAGGGAGACCAGAGTGAGTTGGACGCAAAATCCAGAGAACTCCACTTTCGTTTCAAACCAACGATCATATGCCATCTATTGGACAAACACGCATCACACGTCCACTGCACGGGGTGCTTCCTGACCAACGCTATGTCACTCTGTCGCCCAGGCTGGAGGACAGGGGCATGATCGCAGCTCACCACAGCCTCCTCGACCTGCTGGGTTCAGAGGATCCTCCTGCCTCAGCCTCTCAAGTAGCTGGGACTACAGACGAGTACCACCACCTCTGGCTTGTTTGTTTATTATTGTAGAGTCAAGGTCTCACTATGCTGCCCAGGCCGGTTTTGAACTCGTGAGCTCAAGCAGTCCTCTGGCCTCGGCCTCCCAAAGTGCTGGGATTACAGGTATGAGCCACCATGCCCAGCCGACATCACCTTCTTTCTGCTCTGCAGACCCTGTGTCTGAAAACAGAGACAAACCTGCCTCGCAGGATTGCTGTGAGAATCAAAAGCGAAAATTCATAGAAACGTGCCTTAGGAATGAGAAAGCCCCATACAAGCAGGGAACATGGCCATGATGCCCTTCCTTTCCTCTCGTTCCAGTGGGGACTTCACATCCAATGAGCCAGGGGTCCAACCTTTCCCAAAGGACCTCTATAGCTGGGCATTCGGAGTGGCCTCCCTCCCACGGGCCTCCCCCAATCCAAGTCAGAAACTGCGGTGTGGGGAGGAGACGGGGGCTGCAAAGAGGTGAGAACAGGGAAGAAGCTGCCTAATCCATAGGAGGGAGAAATCCAGCCATTCCATTAATGACGGCAGGTGAGTCTCAGATATCCACAGGCGCGACTCACACCAGAGATTTTCTGTGTCCTCCAAGGCAGAGCAAGGGATTACCACTGATGTGTTATCTGCTCCAATTCTTCCTGCCGGGAGTCAAGCATAATACCTCAGTAATGCCTCTACGTTGATGCTAGCTACAGAGATATGTAAATTATACACAATGGATTGGGCACACCGTACGCTGACATCTGTCTCTGCTAGAAACTTCCTATTCCAGGATGTGAGACCCAGGAAAATCCTCCGGGTGGCAAACAGCTGTAGGCAGAACACGACCCTGGACAGAAGAGACCCAACACCCAAGACCTGTGAGCCAGCCGCCTTCGCTGAGCAGACTGTGGAGTGGCAAGGGTCTGTGAGGCACCAACCTAGGTGTGGTGGGATGGGCAGGGGAGAAATGAGGTTCAGGGCAAAGTCATGGTCCACACCCTGTACAAGGTGCTTCAGTTCTGGGGTGGAAACACACACAGATCTCTTACCACAGGGCAGAGTGTGGCAAACAGAGACAAAAAGCAAAGAGAAAGAAGAGCACAAGAAAAGACTGTCATATTCCATGATGGGGTTGACAGAAGTGGTCTCGCTATGTTGCCTCGGCTGGTCTTAAACTCCCGGACTCAAGCAATCCTTCCGCCTCTGCCTCCCAAAGTGCTGGGATCACAGGCATGAGCCACCATGCCCAATCCAGACAGACATTTAAACTGGCCCTTGAGCAGCTGGGAGGCTTCTGAAAACTGCCAGAGGGCAATGGGGATGAGGTAAAAGGAACGGCTTGAGCTCACGGCAGAAAAGCATTCATTCATTAATTCACTCATTCATCCACTATTTTTTTTTTTTTTTTTTTTTTTTTTGAGTTGGAGTCTCACTCCGTCGCCCAGACTGGAGTGCAGTGGCAGGTTCCTGGCCACCGCACCCTCGACCTGCTGGGCTCCGGCGATCCTTCCGCCTCAGTCTTCCAAGTAGCCAGAACTACAGGCGCACGCTACCATGCCCAGCTAATTTATTTATTATAGAGACAAGGTCTCACCAAGTTGCCCGGGCGGGTCTCGAACCCACGGGCTCAGGCAATCCACTCATCTCAGACTCCCAAAGCGCTGGGATGACAGGCTGAGCCACCGAGCCCGGAAGCCACCGAGCCTGGCCATCCACTATTGATGGTGCCAGGAGGTTTCTAGGTGCTGGGGCTCTGCAGACAAGCAGGGGAGTGCTCTGTGCTGACTGCAGCCGGGACTGTGGAAGGGGGTGGAAATATGCTTGGAGAAGCGAGTTGGGGCCCTACCGGAGAGACTCTGCAATGATGGGCTAGACCCTCCTCCCCGTGCTGTCAACAGTGGGAGGAAGGAGAAGGCCTGTCCACACTGACACTCCCCCAGCAGGCCGCCTGGGCCTCCAGGGCTGCCTCAGCTCTCACGGTGGGGGAGACAGTGCCTTGAGCCTCAGCCCAGGAGGCCTGGGGAGAGGAGGAGGACACGTAGCCTGGAGTCTGGTGTAACCCTAACTTGGCTCACTAACTTCCCTGAAATCTACCCAGGAGACCTATTAGCTCTGCTCAGAAAGTGCTGAGGGGATAGAAAACCCTCCTCCCTCTGGCCCAAAGCAGGGTTGGATTGGAGGAGCCAGAACACACTGCAAAGGGCATCTTTTCTTTTTTTTCTAAGCATTCATCGCCTCTGGTCTTGGCTGTCACCTTCTCCCCAGCCTGATCGAGGGCTTCCAAGAGCTCCTTCGACCGGACCCTCGAATGCCTCTCTGGGTGGAAAGAGAGTTGATAACCTCTCTGCTGTTTGTTCCAGCAGGCCTCTCGGCCAGGGACACGCCCCTGCTAGGACAGAAGCCCACGTCCTCTCGTTCTGACCTTCGCCGGCAGTTGGATCAATTATTTAGCATACAGCTGCATCCAGCACTCAGTCCATTTTCGTGTCGCCATAAAGGAGTACCTGGGGCTGGGTAATTCATCAAGGAAGGGTTTATGCGGTTCATGATTCTGACGTCTGAAAAAGTTTAAGACCAGGGCTCCTAGTGAGGGTCTGGGGCTGCTTCTACTCATGGCAGAAGGCTAAGGGGGGCTGGCATGCGCAGAGATCACGTGGAGAGACAGGAAGGGGGTGGGGGAAGAAGTGCCAGCCTCTATTTTTTTGAGTCGGAGTCCCACTCCGTCGCCCAGACTGGAGGGCAGTGGCATGCTCCCGGCCACCGCAGCCTCGACCTGCTGGGCTCCAGTGATCCTTCCGCCTCAGCCTTCCAAGTAGCCAGAACTACAGGTGTGTGCCACCAGGCCCGGCTGATTTTTTGATTTATTATAGAGACGAGGTCTTGCCGAGTTGCCCAGGCTGGTCTCGAACCCACGGGTTCAGGCAACCCTCTCACCTCTGTCTCCAAAAGTGCTAGGATTACAGGCGTGGTGCAATTGGTTAGCACACGGTACTTATACAGGTGGTAGGTTTTAAAGGGCTCCAGGTATCCTGCAAAAGTCCATCTGTTTCAACAAGTGGTACAGAGATGTCTGCATAGCCATATGCAAAAAAATAAATTCAGCCCTCTACCTCACACCATACACAAAAATGAAACTCAAAATGAATCATGGACCTAAATGTAAGAGTTAAACTATAAAACTCTTAAAAGAGTAATTCTTTATGACCTTGGGTTAGGCAATGGTGCCTTCGATGTAACACCAAAAGCATAAGTAATAAAAGGAAAATGAGAAAAAGTGGACTTCATCAAAACCAAAAACTCTTACAATACAAATCATACCATCAAGAAAGTAAAACCCGCAAAATATGAGAAAATGTTTGTAAATCATAGATAGATTAAAGGGCTTATAACCAGAATATATAGTGAATTCCTACAACTCAATAATACAAAGACAGATACCCAATTTTAAAATGGGCAAAGAACAAGTAGTTCATGCCTATAATCCCAGCACTTTGGAGGTCAAGGTGTGTGGAACATTTGAGGCCAGGAGTTCAAGACCAGCCTGGGCAACACGGTAAGAGCCCATCTCTATTTAAATAAAATAAATAAATGAGATAAAAAAAAATAGAATGGGCAAAAAACATGAACAGAGGACATGTAAGTGGCAAATGAATACACGAACAGATGCTTCACATCACTTGTCACTAGGAGAACGCAAACCAAAACCACAATGAGATAGCATTTCACACTCACTAGGATGGCTCCAAAAAGAGAGGAAATAACAAGCATGAACAAGGCCACAGAGAACTGTGAGTACCGTCCAATTCCCAGCCGGAATATACTGATAGTGTGAAAGTAAAATGGTGTAGCCACTTGGGAAGACAGTTTGGTGTTCTCAAAAAGTTAAACATGGAGTTCCCATATGACCCAAAAATGCCATTCTTAGGCATCTACCCAAGAGAAATGATAACATATACACACAAAAACCTGTACAGAAATGTCCACTGCAGCACTATTCATAACAGCCAAAAAAATGGAAACAATCCAAACGTCCATCAAGCGATGAACAGATAAACAGAATGTGGCATACCTATGCAATAAAAGGTCATTCAATAAGGAAACGGAGGCGAGAGGCCTGCCTGAGTCCAGGGGTTCGAGACCAGCCTGGGCAACTTGGTGAGACCTCATCTCTACAATAAATCAGAAAATTAGCCAGGTGTGATTGTGCACAACTGTGGTTCCAGCTACTTGGAAGGCTGAGGCAGAAGGATCACCTGAGCCCAGCAGGTTGAGGCTGCGGTGGCCCCGAGCGCGCCATTACTCTGGCAATAAAAGAAAAAAGAAGTCACACTCCTGCTCCAGACCTAACATGCTTTCTACTACACCCTCCTGTCGCCACTGCCTCTGAGGCCCAGAAACAGAACAATGATGGGAAAAGAGAACTTTACATGTAGAGGGAAAATGCCTAAGAATTTAGATCATGTGCAGAGAACGTGGAAACCGGCTCTATGGCCGGGGGAAGGGGCTGCGAAGCTCTGAGGAGACCCTGGAAGAGACCTGCACGGTCACAGCAGAGGGCCCCAAGCACACCCAGCCCTAATTCCGTGTCTGTTCCGAGCCAGGCAACGTGGGCACACACACCCGAGCAAGATGTAGTTTGCAGACGAGTTGGCACTTCAGCGAATCCTTGAAGAATGGGCCTCAGCCCACTGGGGTGAGGGCTTTCCAAGCAAAAGGGACTGCGTGACCAAAGCACAAAGGCAGGTAACTTCCAGGCCTGTTCAGGTAATAGCAAGTTGGCCAACACAGTGGAAGCACATACTTTCTGCAAGGGACAGTGGGGGTCAGCAACACAAAGGCAGGCCGAGGTCCAATTCTACAAAGCCTTGCTGGCCACACATCAGAGCACAGACTTGAGTAGCAGGGAGCCACTGAAGGTTCTGGAGTGGGAGTGTGCCGCGACATGAGAGATGCTAAGGTAGCTCCGCCCACAGGCAGCAGGCAGGCTGGCCAGCCAAGTCAGCAGATCTTGAATGAGGTATTCATAGGAGAGGGGAGGGTACTGACAAAGAGAACCTAAAGCGACGTTCCCACGGATCACGGGAAAGCAGGAAGCCCTCTGCTCCTGGGGGCAACCTCAGATTTATCTTCGTTAGACTCAGTCGAGGAAAGCAGAGGAGGGGAAGCTCTCGCAGGCGCTGAACAGCCGCCAGCGCCTGGAGCCCATGTCGTGATGCAGGGCTCACCGCCCTGCATCCTCTCCGCTTCTTTTTTTTTCTAGGAGATAAAGGGAGGGGAGGGAGACACAGCGGAGTCGCTCGGTGAACAAAAGCCCTGGCACGTCTCCGCTCATCGTCTTCAGCAAGGCGCGTGGCTGTCAGCGCCCTAGAATCGCAGCTGAGACAGGGACGCAGCCCGCAACTCTCCCTCCAGGCTTAAGTGCATCCTGGGCGGCGGAGGTGCCGGCCTGCCAGCGGCTGCCCAGTGCCCACCTGCCCGGAAACACACAGAGAACAAGAGGACGTGGCCTGCAGAGTTGGGGGTCCCGGCTCCAGTCCTGGTTATTCCCTTCGTGGCCTTAAACAGGACACACGGCCTCCCTAGGTCTGTTTCTCAGTCTGCATCCATGGCAAGAATGCCTGCTATTAATTATTCGGTGCCTACTGTGTGCCAAGGACTATTTTAGGTTTTCATCCCCTGCAAAATACCCTGAGGTTAGTATGCATCTCCTCCCACTTTACAGAGAAACTGGGGCTCAGAGGTTCAGAGATCAGACAAGATCAGAAGGCTAAGCTTGACCCCAACTCTGCCTACTTTCAAAAACCACGTTTTTTTGTTTGTTTGTTTGTTTGTTTTCAGTTGGAGTCTCACTCTGTCGCCCAGACTGGAGTGCAGCGGCCGCTCCCGGCCACCGCAGCCTCGACCTGCTGGGCTCCGGCGATCCTTCCGCCTCAGCCTTCCGAGTAGCTGGAACTACAGGCACGTGCTACCACGCCCGGCTAATTTTTTTTTTTTTTGGATTTATTGTAAAGATGAGGTCTCGCCAAGCTGCCCAGGCAGGTCTCGAACCTGCGGGCTCAGGCAATTCACTCACCTCGGCCTCCCAAAGCGCGGGATGACAGGCTGAGCCACCGAGCCCTGCTGAAAAAACCACGTTTTTAAACGAGACATTTAACCTGAATTAAGTGGAAATAATACACCCTGCTCTACCCCCTCACCCGCTTGCTACGAGGCAAAGCAGAGAAAAGTCACACTCAGTATTGCAAGGGCATCTTTTTTTTTTTTTGAGTCTCCCCTGCTGGAGTACAGTGGCACCGTCACACCTCACTGCAGCCTCAACCTCCTGGACTCAGGTGATCCTTGTGCCACAGACTCCAAGTATCTGGGACACAGACACACAGAAATTAGCCTGGCTAATTTTTCGTGTGGTAGAGATGAGTTCTCGCTGGGCTGCCCAGGCCTGGGCTCCAACTCCTAGCCTCAAGGGCTCCTCCCACCTCAGCCTCTAGGTGGGAACGCTCTCTGGGTGGGAAGGCTGCCTCGTGGGAAGACTGTCCCACCTGTCCTTATGAGCACTGGAGTCACTCGGTGTTAGAATGAAGTGGCCCTCAAGTGGCTAGACCTCACCTCCGCCCTGGTCCTCACCCCAGGCTCTTCTCTGCAATAGCCTTCCCGCCAGACAGTCTTCCACCTAGAGAGCCTTCCCACCCAGAGAGAGAGCCTTCCCACCCAGAGAGAGAACCTTCCCACCTAGCGAGAGAGCCTTCCCACTGAGAAAGAGAGCCCTCCCACCTGGAGTCTTCCCACAAGACAGCCTTCCCACCCAAAGAACACTCCCACCTAGACAGCCTTCCCACCTGCAGAGCCTCCCAACCTCGATAACCCTCCCACCTAGACAGCCTTTCCCACCAGACAGTCTTCCCACCTAAAGAGTCTTCCCACCTAGAGAGAGAACCTTCCCAGCTAGATAGCGAGCCTTTCCTCCTAGAGAGCCTTCCCGCCTCGTGAAAGAGCCTTCCCACTGAGAGAGTGTCTTCCCACCCAGAGAGCATTCCCACCTAGACAGCCTTCCCACCTGCAGAGCCTCCCAACCTAGATAACCCTCCCACCTGGACAGCCTTTCTCTCGAGACAGCCTCCCCCAACTAACCAGCCATCCTCCCGCCCCTCCTCAACCCACTGTAGCTTCCTCCACCCACTGCCAAAGAGTCTCTCGGTCCCTGGAAACAAAGCTCAAGTCTGGCCTAGATTCCAAATTCCAAGACCTCTCCCATCAGGAAGGTGGGAGACACCCCAGTCCCAGGCTCCTCGATCTCCCATTTCGGGGGGGGACATGGGGCAGCATGGATACAGCATCAAGCAAGGGCCCGGGCTGGGAGGCAGCATGCCTTCGTGTGACTCACAGTTCTGCACAACCTGCCAGTTCCTCAGCCCCACTCTCCCTTCCTCCCCAGGAATCAGCAGGTGCCAAAGGTGCACCCAGACGCGGGTCTCCACGCTGCTGACACAGGCTGAGAATGCCGACCTGTTACTAACTCGGAAAATTGGACCTGACATTGTCAGGGAGCTGAAACCTCCCAGGTGAGAAAAGCTTTGTTTTGTAAATAACTAATAAATAACACTGGGCGTTTGCTTCCCTAGCAGGTCATATTTCTTAAGGATCAGTAGGTTCATACGTCATGGCTGTCATCCGAGGCAACCATGAGCGATGTCTGCAAGCCCCTTCTCCCTTCTGAGAGCCAGAGACTCCCCTTTCGCTCCCTATAGCTCTGGGAGGGGAGAGGGAAGGGGGGTCCTGGCAGCGCCACCTCCAGTGTGTGTACAATAAATACTTGCTAACTGCCCAAGGGGGACAATTTTCCTCACCGTGCAGAGAGGAAAGGAAAAGTAAAGGAAATTTACTAGCACCCACCGAATCCAATTTCCCAGTTCCGACTCCACAGTTCCCCACCATCTCTCACTCAAAGCCCGCTCTTTCCAAGGGGGAACAGGAAAATGTGGTCTCTTACTCTGGGACAGACTGGCAGGCCCAGACACTCCCATCTGTTCACTGTGACTGACCTTTCAGGATCAATAAAGCTTTTTTTTTCCCCTCTTGTTGAGTCAGAGTCTTGCTCTGTCGCCCAGGCTAGAGTACAGTAACACGATCATCGCTCACTGCAGCCTTGACCTCCTGGGCTCAGACAATCCTCCTGACTCAGACTCTCAAGTAGCTGGGACTATAGGTGCACGCCACCATGCCCAGCTAATTTTTTAAAATTATTTTTGGAAAGACAAGGTCTCACTATGTTGTCCAGGCTGGTCTCGAACTCCTGGACACAAGCAATCCTCCTGCCTCAGCCTCCCAAAGTGCAGGGATTACAGGCGAGAGCCACGGCGTCCCACTAATCGTGCTGATTTCCTAAAGGCTCAAACTTGATCAAATGTCCCTGCCTGGCATTCTGGGATCAGCTTATCTTCTGTCTCACTCGAGTCACCGATGACATTACGCTTCATGTTATAATTCTATGTGTAAGTTGCCTTTCCTGCACCCCATGATTTTTATTAATTTTGTTGCTTTCTGCTCCTTATAGCCCACAAAGCATCCTTTTTTTTTTTTTTCTTTGAGCCAGTCTCACTCTGTCATCCAGGCTGGAGTGCAGTGGCACACTCACAGTCACCACAGCCTCAACTTGCTGGGCTCCGGCAATCCTTCCGCCTCAGTCTTCCAAGTAGCCAGAACTACAGGTGTGTGTTACCACACCTGGCTAATTTTTGACTTATTGTAGAGACGAAGTTTCACCAAGTTGCCCGAGTGGGTCTCGAACCCACGTGTTCAGGCAATCCTCTCGCCTCAGCCTCCCAAAGTGCTGGGATTATAGGCTGAGCTACCGAGCCCGGCCCATGTTTTAAATTTTTAAAAATTAGTTGCAGGCTCAGTGGTTCACCCTATAATCCCAGAACTGTAATCCCAGCTACTTGGGAGGCTGAGGCAGAAGAATCGCCTGAGCCCTGGATATCAAGGCTGTGGTGAGCCGTAATCATGCCACTGCACTCCATCCTGGATGACAGAGTGAGACTGACTCAAAAAAATTAGCCAGGTGCAATGGCTCACGCCTGTAATCCCAGCAATTTGGGAGACTGAAGCGAGAGGATTGCCTGAGTCCAGGGGTTCGAGAACAGCCTGGGCAACCTGGCAAGACCTCGTCTCTACAATAAATTAAAAAATTGCCAGGATCAACGGCTCAGCCTGTAATCTCAGCACTTTGGGAGGCCAAGGTGAAAGGATTGCCTGAGCCCGCGGGTTCCAGACCTACCTGGGCAACTTGGCAAGACCTCATCTCTACAATAAATTTAAAAAAAAAAAAAATTAGCCGGGCATGGTAGCGCGCACCTGTAGTTCTGGCTACTTGGAAGGCTGAGGCGAAAACATCGCCGGAGTCCAGCAGGTCAAGACTGCAGTGGCCGGGAGCGGCCCCTGCACTCCAGCCTGGGCGACAGAGTGAGACATCGACTTGAAATTAATTCGCTAATCAATTAAAAATAAAACAAAAATAAAACAGGGCCTCTGCTACCTGACTGACTTCCCGAGGGTAGTTTGTGAGGACGGACTCAGGCCAAGATCCGAGCTAAACACCTGATTTCCGGCTGGTATTAAACAACTCAGAATGAGAGTCCCTTTGCTCTAGGAAAGAATGCTTGGCTTCTTTAATTGTCCCAAGAAAATAGGACAACAGTAGGAACAGACGGCTAGAAAGAAAGACAGACAGACAGAGATATGTAGACACATAGATACACATACATACACATGTACGTAATATTACTGTATCAATGTATTGATGCAGTTTCCTGCCTTACTATTTGGGTAAGCTAAAATTGTAAACAAACTAAATGTTCAAAAGTGGAAAAATTGGTCAGGTGCAGTGGCTCATGCCTATAATACCAGCACTGTGGGAGACCAAGGCAGGAGGAATGCTTGAGTCCAGGAGTCTGAGACCAGCCTGGACAACATAGCAAGACCCATTCTCGAAAAATTAGCTGGGTGTGGTGACACATGCCTATAGTTCCAGCTACTCAGGCAGCTGAAGCAGAAGGATTGCCTGAGCCCAGGAAGTCAAGGTTGTCATGAGCTATGAACATGCCACTGTACTCCAGCCTGGGACAGAGTGAGACTCCTACTCAAAGAAAAAACAGAGAAAACTGATAAAAACTAAACAATTCCTACATAGCCATTTAAAAGTCTAACTGTGTTTAGCTGGGCGTGGTAGCACACACCTGTAGTTCCAGCTACTTGGAAGGCTGAGGCGGAAGGATTGCCGGAGCCCAGCAGGTCGAGGCTGCGGTAGCCGGGAGCGGCCACTGTACTCCAGTCTGGGTGACAGAGTGAGACTCCAACTCAATAAAAAAAAAGTCTAGCAGTGATGATTACGTAGCTTACAGTAAAACATTAAATAAAGCAAACAGAATGCAAAAATCTCTATTATGGCTACAATCATGTAAAAAATTATATTTGCAAGTAAATACTGACTGAAGGCATCATGGAAACTAGAAAGTGTATTAGTCATGATGGCAGGTTTATTTGTCATGATGGCATTTTTCCCCTTGTTCCGATGATTTGTATTCTTATTGTAAAGCATTATTTATATGATAAGCATTTTTAAAAACTGTCCAGCCACTCTTGACCCTGGAAGAAACTAGCACCAGCCGGGCTCAGTGGCTCAGCCTGTAATCCCATGCCTTAGGAGGCTAGGTGAATTGCCTGAGCCCGTGGGTTCGAGACCCACCCGGGCAACTTGGCGAGACCTCATCTCTACAATAAATCAAAAATCGGCCGGGCGTGGTAGCGCGCGCCTGTAGTTCCAGCTACTTGGAAGGCTGAGGCGGAAGGATCGCCGGAGCCCAGCAGGTCGAGGCTGCGGTGGCCGGGAGCGGCCGCTGCCCTCCAGTCTGGGCGACCGAGTGGGACTCCCACTCAAAAAAAAAAAAACTAGCACCATCTAAAACCCTAGATGAAGAGGGTTAGGCAGGAAATGTCTTCTTTGCTTGGGGCCTCCTGGGAGTCCCACCAGGATCAGGCACAAGGCTAGGGCGTCGCAAACCCACCTGAGGACTTGAAGGGCTTGAACGAAGGCATCCCTGTGCGCCCTCCCGCCCCACGCACACATGCATGCCCCATAAAAGGAAGCCCAGTGCTCCTCAGTGAGCACAGACACCGTCCTGGGGTTCCCACCCAGCAGGGGCACGTGCCCCTCTGCCACTCGGTCATTGCTGCAGTGGTTCCAGAGTCCCTGTCTTCCGACGCAACAGGTGGAAAGGAGGTGGCTGGCTCTGACCACAGCCTCCAGGTTGGAAACAGCCAGGCCAGCAGTCCCTCCCAAGACTGGCCTGCGTTCATTCCTCCCCGCTCATGTCTCTGCGTGCCCGTTGCTGGGGATTCGGGAACCACATCTCAGGAGGCGGCCGCTTGCGGAGGGATGAGCAGCATCAGAAGGAAAGGACTGCCACAGGACACTCGAAAGGGAGGGCCCAGCCCCCCAGCCCACAACACTGGGCGAGGGAGGAGCTGGGCCCGGGGTCCTGCAGACAGCCAGACCTGCCCCTGCAGCAGCCTCCCAGGCCAGGCAAGGAGGGCTGGGACATGGTTGTTTGCCACTGTGAACCGTGAAGGAGGCTGGTGTCTTGGAAACAGAAAGACACCCTTCCTCACCGACAGCTTCCAAGCCAGTCAGACTCCCCAGGGAGAGATTTCCTGCCGTGAATTCCCCAGGGGAATGAGCGCTGAAGAGGAAAAAAACTCCTCAGAGAGTTGTCTGAGCCAAGCGGCCGAATCACAGCCCCAATTCAGAAGGGCATCTCATTTGCAGGGAAATTTACTTATGCCTGATCGGTGGGCTTTTACTTTTCAATTCCACACTCTGGCTTCGTGTGTTTGTTTTTGTTTTTTTGAGGAAAGAAAGGGGAAAAAGGTGGAGGTTTGAGAAAGGAAGGTGGGAAGTGAGAGAAATGCCATGGTTCCTGCCCTATTCTGTTCAGCATTTGGGTCTGCAGAGAAGACCCCAGGAGTCGGGGCCGCAGCCCCAAAGAGCGAGGGCAGGAAGAGGGAGGTCATCAAAGCTGGTTGTGTCACAGAGGCGCGGCCCGGGTGCCTGCCCAGCTGGTGGCATCTGCCTTTAGGGGAGGCGGCTGTGCAGGGCTGGAGGGGACCAAGCGGGGCCAACTGTGAAGGCTGGTGGCAGGCGGCCGGCCCCTCCTCCTGTAAGCAATCCCACCACAGGGTTATTTCCAGGCACTTTTTCCTGTGAGAAAAGAATGGGAGGAATGCAGCCCGGCCATTACCCAAATCCACCCCATATCGGCTCTGTGCCCAATTGCATATTGCATACGGTAGGGGGGAGCCCTCCGGAGCCTGGAACCAGAAAATCCGCTTAAGAAATTCAAACGGGCAGCCAGAATCGAGGAACCTACGTATTGCAATAGGAGGGCCTCCCGTAACGCCAAATGCACTCACGCACACGCTCACATGCTTGCACACACGAGCACACACGGGTGCACACATGTGCGGCTGCACACACAAGCATGCTCTGGGGGCGTATGAGCGGCCCAGGCTACAAAACACGTGGAAAGGTGGCCAGAAACACCCCTGGATTTTTATAGCTCGTTGGGGACATGATCTCCAGGAAGTGCTGGAAATTGCAATCCAATTGTGTCCCTGGCTAGCAAATCTGGCTGGAGAAGGGGGGACGACGGTGCAGAGAGGAAGAACTTCATTGGGAAAAAATGTTGACAGATTTCAGTGTTGGGCGGAAGGACAAAGGCTTGGATGAAGGAGCCTTCCTGAGACAGGAGGCGTTCTGAGTGCTCTAGCAATTTGCATTGCGCTGTCAGGGAGGCTTGAGTTAAAAGGCACAGGAGGGGGGCGGGCTCCCCAAGGCCATGACAGGCTGGCATGAAAGGGGGGCAGCTATGCTCTCCTGCAGGGCCTGGGGCTCAGCCCTTTAGTGGCGATTAGCTAAGGCAGCCCCAGCCAGAAGGAGGGCTCAGGAAGTCGGATGCCCTAAAAAGCACTGTCCTCACCGAAGACCCCAAATAAAATGGGGGAGAGAGAAAAAACTAGCACTCACTAAGCACCTGGCACGGAACAAGTGTATGACTTCTCTCATGCTAAGACCCAACAGCAAAGCTGGTATATTGGCCTCACAGGGCAGTCACGAAATCGAAGATTTGGCCAGGCGCGGAAGCTCCCTCCTACAATTCCCACACGTTGGGAGGCCAAGGCAAAAAGATCACTTGAACCCAGCCCAGGCAACATAGCAAGATCTTGTCTCTACAAAAAATAAAAAAATTAGCTGAGCATGGGAGCGCACACCTGTAGTCCCAGCTACAGCTGAGGTGGAAGGATAGCTTGAGCCCAGGACATCAAGATTGCGGTGAGCCATGATTGTGTCACTATAGTCGAGCCAGGGGAGGGAGGGAGGGGAAAGAAGGAAGAAAGAAAGAGAGAGAGAGAAAGAGAAGGAAAGAAAAGATTCACCCTAGGTCACGTGGCTGAAACCAAGACTGACACCATGTCCACCTGCCACCTACAATGCCCAGATACACCACAGCCCATTGGGAGGTTTTACGATGTAGTTTTTCCAGAGTAAACACTCCCCTCAGAAAAACATGGCTCACTGGGTGGCCTCAGTCAAGCTCCCAAATCTCTCTGGGCAGCAGCATCAAATCAGCTACGACAGTCCCTTTCTGTTCAAATGCTCATAGAAAGGGTACGTAAGCCGGTCACTCTGGCAGAGGGCCAACACAGACCAAGGGAGTCCCAGACACAGTCCTCTGAAGCCCAACCAAACATCACAGCCCCAGCGAGCAACACCCCACCCACCCACCATGGCACGGGATCACTGCCGGTGTCATCTGCCTCCCAAACTGCCCTGCGCCCACCCTGGGGGAAGAACAAGCCACCCAATTCTGCCCGCGCCCCCTGCCCAGAGCTGCTCTGGCACACCCCAGACCCTCCCTGAATGTCCACTGACTGGGTGAATGAATCCATGGCTCAGCGGGCAAGAGCTCCTCAAAGCCAGCATGTTTCAGAGAAAAGCACTTGTGAATATCTGTTCACCGGGAGACTTCTCAAAAGTGGAAGCATCGAACCTTCCCAAACCTAACTCTGCATTGAAATCATCCAGAAGGCTTTGTAAAACACAGCTCTCTGCCCCCATCCCCAGAGTTCCAGACTCAAAAGATCTGGGACGGGGGCCCAGGAGTCTGAATTATTGAAAAGCTCCCCAGATGTCTCTAACTCAAAGCCAGGTCTGCAATCACTGATGGCTGTTACTTGGCTAACATCCAATCCGCCCTGCATTGAGACCAGATAAAGCAAAGAATAAAAACAAAGTAAGTGCGTCTCTCTCCTAGGGCCTTTTTTCCAAAGGGTTCAGATCCACTTTTTTCACCATGATGCAGTTGCCCGTTGGACTGAGACAGGTGGCAATGCTTCTCCCATTCTGTGGGCTGGCAAACTGAGGTCTGGCCAAGGAGGAGAACCACTTCTCTTTCTCTATCGCTCGCTGAAGAACACAAGGTAGTTAGAACCTTCAAGGACTCCACTGGATTCCAGAAAAACAAAAGAACAAGGCAAGGCACACATCTGGCTGCAGGTGTTGCTGGAGTCAGGATGGACATCGCCCTATTCCCTCTGGGGACACAGAGGACAGAACATACTTGTCCTGGCCGGGCTCGGTGGCTCAGCCTATAATCCCGTGCTTTGGAAGGCTGAGGTGAGTGGACTGCCTGAGCCCATGGGCTCGAGACCCGCCTGGGCAACTTGGCGAGACCTCATCTCTACAATAAATAGAAAAAACTAGCCAGGTGTGGTAACGCGGGCCTGTAGTTCCTGCTACTTGGAAGGCTGAGGCTGAAGGATCGCCAGAGCCCAGCAGGGCGAGGCTGCGGTGGCCGGGAGCGGCCACTGCACTCCAGTCTGGGCAACAGGGTGAGGCTCCAACTCAAAAAAACAAAAACATACTTGTCCTTACAGCTCACACACCCCAGTTCTGACCCCCCAACACAGGGTCTCACCATCATCAAACCAGCAAGCCAGCAGAAAGAGATCCCACCTCCCTATCCTGGAGGGAGGTGCAGGGTCATTCATTTATTTGTTCACGAACTACAGCAAAGCGAAGAAGCACCAAGGATACCAGTTAGATGGAAATAAAGAAAGAATTCCACCATTCCTGTCCTTTTCAATAAAAGAGTGGCCTCTCAGAGACAAATGCCCAGGAGATGAAAGCTGAGTCGCCCACACCCCATAACTGACCCAGCAGCCAGGAGCCAGCCCCCACCCTGAGCCCCCTCCCTCAGCAACTGGAGACACCTCCTTACGGGCAGGGGCCAACATTCGCGCGGCAAGAAGCCCCCGAGAGGCCCCCTCCTCATCACCCCCCTCCTCCCACCCAGCCTTGGACATGACTGATGGAGCTGGGACAGCTGCAGCTGTGGGGAGGGTGGGAGGTGGACAACAGCTGGACGGGAGGGCCCTTTCCCGCCTGGGCCGCGTCCCAGCCGGAGCTGGAGAGGAAGGAGAAGCCCGGTCTCCTCTGCACACTGCTGCTTAAGGAGGGGACTGTCAGGGCTCAGCCCCGCTCTCACCCCATTCCCCCGACTCTCCTGGTCCTCTTCGGGTGGGCGGGTGTCCCTGGAGCCCATGAACCACGGGGCCAGGCCCTGGAGCAAGAAGGGAGCAGGACCCTCACCCCTCCAGACCACACCCACCACTCGCCACCCCACGGGCTGGAGGTGCTAGAGAGGGAAGCCCAGGATCCCGGCCCCAGCTGGAGCTGACGGAAGGAAAGCAAAGCGCTGGCAGTGTGGATGCTGGCCTGAGGGTCCGTGAGCATGAGTTCTGCCAGGGACTCGGCCTGTGACTCTCAGACTTGGGACCCAACCCGGGTACTCTCAAAAGCTCCATGGCTTGGATTTCTGGTGTTGTCTGCAAATGAGGCTGACAATGTGGACTTTGCAGAGTCGTTCTCTGAAGTATAAGTGCCAAGGCTGGGCACAGTGGCTCACACCTGTAATCCCAGCACTTTGGGAGGCGGAGGTGGGAGAATCGTTTGAGCCCAGGAGTTCAAGACCAGCCTGGGAGACGTAGCAAGACCTCGTCTCTACCAAAAAAAATCAAAAAATTACCAGGATCTGGTGATGCACGTCTGTAGTCCCAGCTACTCGGGAAGCTGAGGCGTGAGGATCACTTGAGCCCAAGAGGTTGAGGCTGTGGTGGGCTATGATCCTGCCACCCCACTCCAGCCTGGGCAACAGAGACTGCAACTCAGAGGTACCAGGTTCTGGTCCATGACAGATTCCCAATGTGTAAAGGGTCTCAACTTCCTTATCTGGGAAATGGGTAGACTAGACGGCGTCTCAGTTCTCCTCCAGCTCCTATCAAACTCATCCAGTCTTTCAGCCCATGGCCCTGGGACGTATGCCCCCTTCCCTCTCTGCTAGAAGGATCCACTGCTCAAAACTCCATCCCTAGTTCTGCAGTGTCTCCCAGACAGCCGAGGCTTGAGACTTCGCTCCTCCTCCTCCCTTGACCAGACCCTGCAATCCATCTCCGAAGGTGCCCACATTAGACTCCCAAGCGCCGGCCCTTTATCTGCCAGGCTGTGCCCACTCCTCGGACACCCCATCCCTACAGCTTAGTAATTCCTTACTGAAAACAAAGTACTCACAACACACCTCCCACGAAAGGAAACTCACCAGTGCAGGGCAACCCTGGAAGTGAAAACGGTTGGTCTATAACAGCCCTGCCCTGTGTGGCCGCCACAAGCAGTATGTGGCCATTTAAACTTCAGTCTTATGCATGTATGTATGTACGTATGTATTTTTGAGTTGCGGTCTCACTCTGTTGCCCAGGCTGGAGTGCAGTGGCACAATCACAGCTCACCACAGCCTCGACCTCCTGGGCTCAGGCAATCCTTCTGCCTCAGCCTCCCGAGTAACTGGGACTACAGGTCTGCACCCCCATGCCCAGGTAATTTTTTTATTTTCTGTAGCGATGAGGTCTCACTGTATTGCTCGGACTGGGCTCAAACTCAGGGGCTCAAGTGATCCTCCCGCCTCAGCCTCCCTAAGTGCTGGGATTATAGGTATAAGCCCCTGCACCCAGCCTGGACTTTGATTTTGAATGCAAACTGAATAAAATGTAAAATCCAGCTCCTCAGGCAGGAGCTGTGTTTCCAATGTCCGACAGCCCTGTGTAGCTGTGACAATTCGACTGGACGGTGCAGAATAGAATGTTCCCACCATCGCAGCCGTGGTCTGGCCCCTGCTCTCTCCAGGGGCAAAGCAGGCCCTAGGTGGCTCACACTGAATCTGGGAGGAAAAGGGGGAAAACCCTGGAGGGAGGGGTCGCTTCCCATTGCTCTGGGGGAGACGCCACCAGGATTTGGCTGCAGCAGGCCCACCTACCATGCCCTTCTCGGGGAGGGTCTCCCCAGCCCCAACACCCAGCAGGAAGTGGCAGGCAGCTGTCACCCCGCGCTTCATTTTTGGGATGCATGGGACGCTTGTCATTCTCTCCAGCCCCTGGCAGGCTCCCGGCCTTCCCCAGATCATCCCAGGACAGGAAGCATCCCCCCTCTCCCCCACTGCCCAGCAGCCCTTCCACACGTCACGTGGGCTCCAGGGTGAAGTGTGACCCGCGGAAGACCAGGGCTCCCCAGCTCTGGCTCTGGACTCAAACGCATCTCAGTGGCAGATACTTTTTCTCCCAGGCAGAAGGGAAGGAAGGAGCAAAGGGGAGAGAAAGCTAGTTTTAACAAAGCACCTACTCTACTCAAGGTGCCACCAAGATATTTTCACATACGTTTGCCCATTTGATGTCCCAAAAAATACTGCAAGGTAAGTATGATAAAACACATGTTTCAGACGACGAAACCAAGATCCCAAGAAGGTAACTTCTGCACACACATAAGTGTCACCATCTGAATGCAAACCCAGAAAAGTTTGGCCCTAAAGCGTATAATCTATTCCCTGCTTCAGAGGCCAGGGGGTCCACAGTCATTCTCCGCTCCCCCCTCCCCCGAGAATGGTCCAGATGCATAATAAGCAGGAGGGTTTGAGGCCTAGGACTTTGGACCTAGAGAGCCCAGAATCCCAGGAAGGTCTCAGTGCTGGGGAGACGGAGAAAGGCCACAGGGTCAAAGCAGGTGGATAAGGATGAGGAGGGTAGAAAGAGGAAGAGAGTGGAGGGAACAGAAGTGCAAGATCAAGCAGGAAGTGCACAGCACACAGAGACATCGGAGCTTATTCCAAGCGTAATTATTTGTGCAACTGTCTGTCTCATGTTCATCTTTGTCACTCAGACCTGGGATCCAGAAATGCAATGACCTTGTCTGTCGTGTGCGCAGCTGTTCCCAGCACAGTAGGTGGCCCACAAATACCTACAAGGCCAACGGAGGGTGGACAGACAGGTGGATGGGGGAATGAAAACCAAACTGTCAAGAAACTACAGAGACAGAAAAGTCCTCTTTTCTGCCTGTTCAGAGACCACTGTCTTTCTTCTTGGCTGGGTGAGGCGGCTCACACCTGTAATCCCTGAGGTGGGAGGATTGCTTGAGGTCAGGATTGCTTGAGGTCAGGAGTTCAAGACCAGCCTGGACAACATAGCGAGATCCGGTCTCTATAAGAAATCAAAAAATTATCCAGGTGTGGTGGTATGCCTCTGTGTCTCAGCCACTCAGGAGGCTGAGAAGGGAGGATCACCTGAGCCCAAGAGGTCAAGGCTGTGATGATATGTGACCGTGCCACTGCACTCCAGCATGGGTGACAGAGTGAGACCCTGACTCCAAAAAAAAAGTCAGAGACCACCATCTCCGTGCAGTCTTCCTGGCCTCAGCTCCCTGAGGGCTCTGAGACGTCCAGGGAAAGCTGTCTTCCAATGGGCCTCAATCCCCGGCCTGACATCCCAGTCCCCCCTCTGCTGACAACCACAGATCACAAATCTCAGCTGTGCTGGGGCCGGAGAGACCTCAAAGGTCACCTGACTCAATCTTCTCATCCTTCAGATGACAAGACTGAGGCCCATGAGGGGAGTGGGCTTGCAGGGGGTGGAGGACAGGACACAGTCTCCAAGTGGGACAGGTCCCCCGTACCCATGCCTGTGGGAGCCCCATGGCAGGAGCCCGCGGCTGAGCCCTCGCAGGGCCAGGTCAGGGCCTGCAGCCCATCTGTCTCCTCCATCCGCCAAGCGGCCCTCCCTACCCCGTGCCCGTGTTCATGAAACCCACCGCGGGTGATTTCGGAACACGGCACCAGGGGGAGGTTCTGCTGGCCACGGCGCCAGGCCTTTAATTTCCGATTTCCCGGCCTGACATGCCTAACGGTTGGAGCCCTCTCTGCTCTGAGCCCCGTGTGGTCATGCCTCACCTTGGCTGATGCCAGCCATGCCTGCCCCCAGCCATCTGGACAGAAGAATGAGCCACCAACTGGACAGGATGGTCCTGGCAGTCAGGACTGCTGGGAAGCTCCGGACACCTGGCCCTTGCCTCCTCGCCCTCGCTGCGTGCATGCCACTGGGACGCAGGCTGACGAGTGGGCTTCTGTTGCCTGGCATGCGGCTTCCCCACACATAGTTGGGAATCTTCCGCCCCAACTCAGCAAGATGCACTGAGATGGGTGTTCCTCTGTCCACCTTATCTTTTTTCCTCTAAGGAAGAAGAAAACGGGCACGGTGGCTCACGCTTGTGAGCCCAGCACTTTAGGAGACTGAGGAAGGAGGACTACCTGAGCCCAGGAGGTCAGGCTGCAGTGAGCTGTGATCGTGCCACTGCACTCCAGCCTGGGCGAAGAGTGAGACTCTGACTCAAGGATAAAAAAGGGGAGAAAATCCATAGCAAGCCCTAGGTGAGCACCTTTGGGGACAGTACGGCCCCTGCCCCAGGGGCCCTTAATCAAGCTGGTAATGTCAAAACGATTTCACACAAAAAGGCCATTTCTCACACGCAAGCACTGCCAAGGAGAAACACTTGGCACAGTCGGGGAAGACAGAACAGGAGAGCTTTGAGCTGGCGCTGAAAGAGGGCGTGAGCCCAAGAGCCCGGAGGTGAATGCAAGGGCACGCGTGGGTCCCGAGCTCAGGGCACAGGGTCCCTGCCGGAGGCCTCCAAGCAGTAAACAAACGTGTCGGCCAGGCACAGTGGCTCATGCCTGTAATCCCAGCACTTTGGGAGACCGAGGCAGGAGGACTGCTTGAGCCCGGGAATTCGAGATCAGTCTAGGCAATATAGTGAAACCTCATCCCTACAAAAAATAAAAAATTAGCCAGGCATGGTGGCGCAAACCTGTAGTCCCACTTACTCAGGAGGCTGAGGGAAAAGGATCACCTGAGCCCAGGAGGCTGAGGCTGTGGTGAACCGTGATCGTGCCACTGCACTCCAGCCTGGGCGACCGAGTGAGACCGCAAATCAAAAAAATTTTAAAAGTGTCATTCATCGAAGGATACTCAGGGCTGCTCCATACACGGGCGTGCTCATGAAAGAGTGGGAGGAAGGAGGAAAAGAGCCTTAGGAATGAACTTGATGTGTTAAATCAAGAAAGTGCATGTCTAGGAGGTGACCTTGAGCTCTATATAGCAAGGAAACAAAGCAATGTGACTGATGTGAGGTCAAATTAAATGCTAACAAACACAACTTGACAACCAGATTATCCTCCTAACGTAAAGGTTTGTGGAACAGCGAGGAGGGATGAAAGTCAGCTATGGTTCAAAACCTAGGCCAGGCACGGTGGCTCAAGCCTGCAATTCCAGCACTTTGGGAGGCCGAGGCCAGAGGATTGTCTGAGCCCAGGGGTTTGAGACCAGCCTGGACAACTAGGCGAGACCTTGTCTCTACAATAAATCAAAAAAATTAGCTGGGCGTGGTAACATGTGCCTGTGGTTCCAGCTTAGAAGGCTGAGGCGGATGGATAGCCTAAGCCCAGCAAGTCGAGGCTGTGGTGCCCGTGAGCATGCCACTGCACTCCAGCCTGGGCGGCAGAGTGAGATTCCAACTCAAAAAAAAAACAAAACAAAAAACCCAAGCCCTTTGGGTCCTCATTTTACCCAAAGGGGGGCGCCTGGCTGCCGCAAACATGCTCAGAAAACCTCTGCTTTTTCCTGCCGGCACAGCCCCAGGCAACCAGCTGTGAGAGGGACCACTGAAGGTGGATGCCTGAGAGAAGCAGTCTATGCCTGCACACCCTCCAGAAACCCGGGTCTGTGAGATCCCAGGGCTGCTGGGACAGACGATCGGAGTTGGGTGGCTTCAACAATAGAAATCTACTGCCTCCTGGTTCCAGAGGCTGGAAGTCCAAAGTCAAAGTGTACAAGGCCACACCCTCCCCAAGGCTTCCGGGAGGATCCGTCCTTGCCCCTTCCCAGCTGCGGGTGGTGCCTGCAGTCCTTGGCAGAGGCATCCCTCCAACCTGTGCCTCTGTGATCACACGGTGCTCTCCCTGTGTGCTTCTGTGCCCCTCAAACAAGGATGCCAGTGATCACAGGAGGGTCTGCCCTAACCCGGTATGAATCCTATCTGGACTTGAAGACATCTGCAAAGATCCTATTTCCAAATAAGATGACATTTACAAGTTCTAGGTAGACATGAACTTTGAGGGGACACTACTCAGCCCACTAAATCTGCCCACTGTCAAAAGACACCCTTGGGGTCACAGATGCCTGTTGCCCTGAGGAGACAGGACATCAGGCATCCAGAGTGCTGAGTTCCAGCTGCAGACCCACGTGTGACCAGCCAGGTCCCCGCAGCCAGGTCCCCAAATGCACTCAGTGACTCTGTCCTCTGTGAGGGAAGAACTTAGGCTTGCTCTCCCAGGTTGCTCTCTCTTCCAAAACTGCCCAAGTAAAAGGCAGTGAAAATCAGCACAAACTCATAATTTTGAAAATAGAAACAAGCCGGCCTCGGTGGCTCAGCCTGTAATCCCAGCACTTTGGGAGGCTGAGGTGAGTGGATTGCCTGAGCCCGCAGGTTCGAGACCCACCTGGGCAACTTGGTGAGACCTCATCTCTACAACAAAATCAAAAATTAGCTGGATGTGGTAGCGTGTGCCTATAGTTCCAGCTACTTGGAAGGCTGATGCGGAAGGATTGCTGGAGCCCGGCAGGTCAAGGCTGCAATGGCTGGGAGTGGCCACTGCACTCCAGTGTGGGTGACAGAGTGAGACTCCAACTCAAAAA
>NW_007255594.1:71962-77952 GCF_000164805.1 Carlito syrichta
GAGCCCGTGGGTTTGAGACCCGCCTGGGCAACGAGACCTCATCTCTACAATAAATCAAAACACCAGTGGGCGTGGTAGCGCATGCCTGTAATTCCGGCTACTTGGAAGGCTGAGGCAGAAGGATCGCCGGAGCCCAGCAGGTCGAGGCTGTGGTGGCCGGGAGCAGCCACTGCACTCCAGTCTGGGCAACAGAGTGAGACTCCAACTCAAAAAAAAAAAATATTCAAACTGAATAAATAAATAAGTAGGAGAGAAGGGACAGCTCTTCCTTCCTGGAGAATCCCAATTAATAAATGCAGAAGAAATGAGAGAAATAGAACGTTACCATTAGGCAGATACCACAATAATAACAATTACAGACAACAACCACTGATGGATGCAAACATTTGTGGGCAAAAGTTTGAGGAAAAGTAGGGTAGTCTCAAAGTACCTGCCCTCAAGACATTCATTAGTTATAAAGACTTAAACAGTCACTTTATAGTAGAAACCCTTAGTCAATGGCATTTTCTCCAGGGGGTCAGGACAACATCACCAGTAGTAAGACATCAAGGGGGACTGACATCACGTACCCCTTGGCACAATGCACTGGGAAGGACACAGCTCCATTTCTGCAACAGTCTCGCCAGCAACGCCCAACCTTGATCTAATCACAAGAAAACAAAGCCAGGGTGAGCGATGTTCTACAAAGTGACCGACCAGCACTCTTCAATATGGTCAAGGTCACGAAAGACAAGGAAAAACTGAAGAACTGTCACAGGACAGAGGAGTCTAAAGAGACAGTACAAGTGAATGCAGCGTAGCCTCATGGAATAGAAAAAGGGCATTAGGCTGGGTGCAGTGACCCATACCCCTAGTCCCAGCATTTTGGGAGGCCAAGGTGGGAGGATGGCTTGAGTCTAGGAGTTCAAGACTAGCCTGGGCAACATATCAAGACCCTGTCTCTGACTGATTGATTGATTGATTGATTTTGAGTCAGTGTCTCATTCTGTCACCCAGACTGGAGTACAGTGGCACAGCCATAGCTCACCACAGCCTCCAACTCCTGGGCTCAGGCAATCATTCCCTTCAGCCTACTGAGTAGCTGGGATTATAGGCGTGCACCATTACGCCCAGTTAATTTTTTTTTTTTTTGTAGACACAAGGCCCTGCTGTATTGCCTAGGCTGTCTCAACCTCCTAGGCTCAAGCAATCCTCCCGCCTCAGCCTCCCAAAGTGCTGGATTAAAAGTGTAACCAACATGTCCCACCCCATCTCTATTTTTTTTTTTGAGTTGGAGTCTCACTCTGTCACTCAGACTGGAGTGCAGTGGCCGCTCCCAGCCACTGCAGCCTCGACCTGCTGGGCTCCGGCAATCCTTCCGCCTCAGCCTTCCAAGTAGCCGGAACTATAGGTGTGTGCTACCACACCTGGCTAAAACTTTTTTAAAAAAAGAAAAAGGGCATTAGTGGAAAATGTGAAATCCCATCAAAGTTATTGTTTAGTTAATAACATCATTTCCGGCCAGGTGCAGTGGCTCACATCTGTCATCCTAGCACTCAGAGAGGCTAAGGCAGGAGGATCCCTTGAGCCCAAGAGTTTGAGACCAGCCTGGGCAACACAGCGAGACCCCATCTCTATGCGAAATAGAAAAGCTAGCCGGGCATTATGGCACCTGTGGTCTCAGCTGCTAGGGAGGCCGAGGCAGGAGGATCGCTTGAGGCCAGAAGCGTCAGGCTACAGTGAACTGAGATCACCCCATTGCACTCCAGCAAGGGAGACAGAACAAGACCCTGTCTCTAAAATAAATTATACTAAATAATACAGCAATGTTAACTTCCTGGTTTCAATGTTTGTTACGTAAGACGTTAACACGACCAAAAGAACACGTGTGTGTGCCTGTGTACACCACAGGGCAAGGAGGGCAGGGACACGGGAGCTCACCAGCCCGTGTGGAAGAGAGCCCGGCGGGCGGGGGCGGGGAAGGGGAGGGAGGGGAACCGCCTTTGCTGTTTCGGGTGGCGTGCCGAGCCTCGGATCTGATTTTCACAAAAGGATTACTAGATTACGTTCTTTACCGCAGGCAGCTGTCCCTGTCAAATAAATAATCATCGCCTTATATTTATAAACCACCTTTCATCTGCAACCCCTTCCTACGCCCCGGACCAGCCTGAGAACGGGGTCAGCCCTGCTCAGGAGGGGAGGAGGGGACAAAGGGAGGCACCGGCCCACACAGAGGGCCCAACCTGAGCGCCGCTCGGTCTCCAAGCAGGCGAGCTTCGGCCCCCAGCCAGAGGAGGGGGAAACTCAAATTGCTAAGAGGGGCGCCCAGGGTGTGGGTGGGTGGGGGAGTCACCCCGATCAGATAAGGACTGAGGAAGGGAGAGAGACAGGCAGACAGGCGGCTCCCCGAGGGGCATCTGGGCCTGGCAGTGTCAACCCAGCAGCGGCCAGGCAGAGCGGCTACTGGTGCCTAGAGTCTAGAATGTGTGTTACCGGACAAGTTTCCTAACCTCTCTGTGCTTTTATCTCCTGGTCAGTAAAACGGACCCATCACACCAGAGACCTGTGAGCATCCAACCACCTGACGCCAACCCTTCCCACTCCTTTGCTGGCCAAGTGGGAGAGGGTCAGTCGAGGAAGAGGGCTTCCGGAAATGGTGGCAAACAGACACCTTGGGAGGCCGTCCCCTGGGAGAAGGCAACTTGCCCTGATGTGGGCCTGTGTCCACCAAGGGCTGGGCCAGACAGGGGGCAGTGCATGCTACGGATGCGTGGCCCCAACTCAGAGAACAGCCTTTAGACTAGCGGCCTTGTGTTTCCCAAGCAACGAAGATACAACACAGAGGCCACCGGGGCCCTGTCCCCCGGAGCACCACGATCTAGTGGAGAGACACGGGAACACTGAAAAGTCAGGTCAAAGCGTGAGCACTGATGTCACCCACGACACAGCAAAAGGAAAACAAGGGGGGGCCGGAGGCAACACGGGGGGCACCAGAGCGGGAAGGCCGCTGGGTGAAGGGGTCACACAAGGCCTCCTCCGAGACACAAGACACTCGCCGGCCCTAGAGAGATGCGTGGTCCCAGGCATGGCGGCTCACTGTCATCCCAGCACTTTGAGAGGCCAAGGCAGGAGGGCTGCTTGAGCCCAGGAATTTAAGACCACCTGAGAACACAGAGAGACTTCGTCTCTACAAAAAATAATTTTAAAAAATTAGCTGACTGTCGCACATATCTGCAGCCCTACCTACTCAGGAGGCTGAGGCAGGAGGTTCGCCTAAGTCCAGAAGATGGAGGCTACAGTAAGCTGTGATCGTGCCACTGCACTCCAGCCTGGGCAACAGAGTGTGATCCTGCCCCCAAAAAAAAAGCCTTGGAGAAGAGCCGGGGCAGGAGGAAGGGGACCTGGCACAGGGGCCAGAGCGCCATTACGTGCATGGCGGGAGCCAGAGGGACATCTATCACCTCCACGCGGGGAACCGCAGGGAACGGACTGGAAAAGTCATTTGGATTCACTCCGAGAAGGTCCAGGACTGCGGGCTCTGAGTTAAGACCCCCATGAGCTCCCACTGTACGGCATGGCCACGCCCGTGCGGAGAGGGCCAGGGAAGCCAGAAGGAAGGTTTTGGCATCAAGGAGCAAGTTTTAGTGGACAGGCTGAGGGATTCAGCCAGACGTCCCCCTGACACAGGATACTTGAGAGCCGACAAGAGACTGCAGGGGCTTCCGTCTCCTTGGGTGAGGCAACTCCGAGCCTCCCTTTCAGGAGGACGCTGCAGCCCCTTGGTCCTCGTCCACTGAATCTCACAGGTCCCCTCTGGCTCGTGCATGGAACCCCAAATACTCTTCTGCCCTGCTGTGAACCCCAATACTTCTCAGGGGCCTTCCCCACCAAGGCCTAGAGCCTCCCTCTGGCCTTCTCTGATAACCCAAAACCCTGGGTCCTTATGCGACAGGTGTCCAGAAGCCCTTCCCATCTGCCTAAGAAACCCCCAACATTTCCCCAGCCTCCGCTGTATCCCTCCAAACTTCCAGGGTCCACACTCCTGAGCCCACTCTTCCCTCTGTGCTTTCCCAGGACCCCTAGAGCGTTCCTGTCCGCTCCACAAAGCCTCCCCTCTGGGCCTCACCCCAAGCATCCCTGGGTGCTCCTGCCACAAACTCCAACAGCCCTCTCACTCCCCACGCCAAACAACAAAGCGTCCTCATTCAAATCCCCCAAGAAACCCTGAGCTTTCCTCGGGCCTTTATCACCAAGCCCCTAACTCCTCAAGGTCCCATATCAAATCTAAAGATTCCAGCCTGGGCAACAAGGCGAGACCCATCTCTACCAAAAAAAAAAATCAACAAAAATTAGCCAGGCATGGTGGCACACACCTCTAGTCCCATCTACACAGGAGGCTGAGGCGGGAGATGCATCTGGGCCCAGGAGGAAAAGGCTACGGGCAGTTTTGAGCATGCCACTGCACGCCAGCTGGACAACCAAGTGAGACCCTAACTCAAAAAAAAAAAAATTTAAAGATCCCTTCAGCTTCCCCTAAGAAGCCCTTGAAAGTTCCAGGCAGGGACTTCCTTGTAGGCTTGGAATGCAGAGGCCGGCACGTCTTAGCCGATCCATGCAAAGGCCAAGCTATTTCACCTCCCGTCCATCCTGGACTGAGGACTAGGACCTACTTCTCACCACACACGACTCTCCTCCAGATTCCAGGAACACCCAGCTATCTGGACCCTGCTCCGTGAGACAAGTCCTCCAGCTTGAACTAAAACTGTGTAAGAATTTCCTTGGTTCCAACCACCAACTTCCAAGACTGGAGCTACCCTCGGAAACATCAAAAACCTGAAGCATGGCAGCCCTGCCAACCGCTAGAAGCGTTTCTAAATGCTCACCTTCCCTTTCAGTCTTCCCTCTTGGCAGATCAGCTCGGGGCCAGAGAGCAACTCTGAGTAGCACCAGCTGAGACGATTCTCTCCCAGAGTCCTGGCAGTCGCCCTGAGACTGCCTGCTTTGGTTCAAGCAAACAGCTTCCCAGGTGTGCAGATGACCAGAAGCTAAGGCGCTGTAAAGCAAATTCCACAGGGAGGACCTGACTCGACGGCTCATGCCTGTAGCCCCAGCACTTGGGGGGCCGAGGCAGAAGGATGGCTTGAGACCAGGAGTTTGAGACTAGCCTGGGCAACACAGCGAGACCTCATTTCTACCAAAATATAAAAAGATGAGCTGGGCTTGCTGGCAGGCGCCTGTAGTCCCAGCTACTTGGAAGGCTGAGGTGGGAGGATCGCCTGAGCCCAGGAGGTTGAGGCTGATGTGAGCCGCAATGGTGCCACTGCACTCCAGCCTGGGCAACAGAGTGAGACCTTGACTCAAAAAAAAAAATTCTGCAGGGGGAGAGTGGACTCGCCCCAGGACCAGCTAGAGCCCACTGTCTGTGCTTCCAGGTGGGAGTGTGGGGGTGCCATGGGCTGGGCTGCACCGGCTGTGAAGGGACAAAAAAGCCACGGGAGAGGCTGCAGGGGTCCGAGGGGGTCCCTGGGGGCTGAGCACGATGCCCAGGGTATGTCAAAGAGGGGCACCAGGCGGGCAAGTTGAGGAGCAGCCCGTCATCCCCAAGAGCCAGGCCCCAAGGATGGAGTCCCTCCCACTGCACCGCAGGGGACACAGGGCCCTGATGGGGGGGGGGGGTGTGAACAGAAAAGGGGGAAATCCAATTAAAACTCTGCAGCCACCTGCTGCAAACCACAGCTCACCCAAGACTCGGACCGGAAGGATCGTGTGCACCACTGCCAAGGATTTCTCTGGGGCCTCTGACAGACCAAGGGAGGGGGCCGCAGCGCCTTCCTGGAACCCCCTCCCCAAGATGTGGGGGGGGCGGGAGCTGAAACCCGAGAAGATGCCATGGGGCAGCAGGGGAGATTTATGGCCAGAAAGCTGAGTACTCAGGCCAGATGTGGACCTCGGGGAGGGGCGGGGGCCTAGAGGGGTGTGCAAGGAGGGGAGGCCGAGGCGCCTTCCTGGGG
>NW_007255594.1:78068-78812 GCF_000164805.1 Carlito syrichta
GCGGGAGGGGACAGGACCCAACCGCTGGCAGGGCTGGCCAATACGGGGTCGGCCGCCACAGAAGGGCACGGGAGGAAAGAGAAGCCGCAGAAAGGCTTCCTGGGCTCAGCCCTGCCCTTCCGGCCCCTCCAGGCAGGGGCGGTGACCTTCCTGACGCTTCCCAGGGGGCCAGCGGCTGCCTGCCTGCCACACACACCCCAGGCAGAAGGCCAGCCTGGGGCTGAGGAGAGCATGGGGGAGTCATGCTACCCAGCCCGAGGTCCAAGCCCTCCACCCACAGCAGCAACCGTCAGCACTGTCCCCTCACTACCCGCGGATGACGGATGTGACCCTGTGACCCTGGACTCGTGAGGGGTGGCCGGGCCCGGAGAGGGAAGGAGCAGGGCTCAGCCCCACAGCCAGCGAGGGGGCCAGACCCAGACACCCGGCTCCCAGCTCCCCACCGCGCCTTCCTTGGGGGCCCAGAGTGGGCTGCCGCCCCCCTTCAAGAAAGCAGAGCTGCCCCTCTCTTGGGCATCGGGGGAGGGGACAGGACGCGGGAAGGAAGTGGGGCCCCTGAGAAGCGGCACGCCGAGATCCCTGGGACAGGAGATGGAGTTATTTCCCCCGGAATAAAATTCATAAAAAGCCCTGCCTTACCAGACCGCAGGGGTGCTGGGCTGTGAGCTGATGTAATAGAGAGGACAGGCCAAGAGGAAAGGACCCCCCCAGCAAGCCTACTGCCAGGACCCAACGGGGGGGGGG
>NW_007255594.1:78832-79375 GCF_000164805.1 Carlito syrichta
AGACACCCGGGTCTTCGGTGAGAGAGGGGGGCGAGGGCAGCTAGGAGAGGGTGGCCCAGGAAGGGCTCCTGCCACCCACCTGCTAGAGTTCCATGGACACAGACGTGTCCACGCGGGGCCCAAAGAGGGTGGGGATGGCAGTGGAGGGCCAGGACCGTGGCGCCAAGACCCACCTGGGACAGGAAGCCAGGGAGGGCCCACGCGCCGTTACTGCCCCCGAGCTGGGAAGTTCCGCACCCAGGAAGGAGGAGACCGAGGGGAAAGAGGGACCCAGCCAAAGCCCTGCCCCACCCAGGGGAGCCACAGGCCCGCCGGAATTCAGCTCCCACCACGAAGACACACCGGCCCCCTCAGGCCCAAGCTGGCAGGACAGACTGGGCGGAGGAAGGTTCTGGCAGCCAGGACCACCTGGCAGCTCCACAGGGCACCACGCGGGCAGTGTCTCCAACCCCATCTGCCCCACCCTCGCCTCTGGCTCAGGATACCCCGTGGAGGAGGACCCAGAGTGGGGGGGAGGAGCAGGAGACGGCCCCACCTCCCCCC
>NW_007255594.1:79800-105605 GCF_000164805.1 Carlito syrichta
ACACACGCTTCCTTCTCACAGAGGTATGGGAACAGATTTTTTTGTGAGTCAGCGTCTCACTCTGTCGCTCAGGCTAGAGGGCAGTGGCACACTCGCGGCCACCGCAGCCTCGACCTCCTGGGCTCGGGCGATCCTTCCGCCTCAGCCCCCCAAGCTGCTGGGACTACATGTGTGCAACACCATGCCTGGCTAATTGTTTTTCTGTAGGGACGTGGTCTCGCTATGTCACCCAGGTTGGTCGAGAACTCCCGGGCTCCATCGACCCTCCTGTCTCAGCCTCCCAGAGTGTTGCAATGACAGGCACGAGCCACCGTGCCCGATAGCCGCCCTGACCTCAGGCATCAAGGGAGTTGCTGCTCTCACTCCTGCCCACCCACACATACAGGGAAAGGAGCGAACAAAAATCTCCCCAGACTCAGGATCTATGACTGGGCTCGGCGTCCTGTCTTTGCAGGGCCGGGTATGTCCTTTACTTCTCTGAGCCCCGGCATCTTCATCGGCCAGAAGAAGAAACACCAGGACCTGACACAAGGGCTGTCGGGAAGACCAGGTGAGACCACACAGATGAGGGAGAACCATGCAAACGGGCGCACAAACTGTCGAGTGAGATGCAAAGGCACGAGAATGCCCACGGGGAGCGGTGTGTGACTGATCACCAGGAGGCTCGGCCTGCCTGGGTTCAACTTCCTGCTCAGCTGTCACCAGTTGGGAACAGTGGGGGGCAGGGCTACACCCCAAAGAGGAGAACAAGAGGAATCAAAGGAGGTGGCCCACCCACTGGTTCACGCAGCGCTGCATACATCTCTGCCGTCACCATGTATCACTATCCACGGGAAGCACGTCCTCGGCCTCCCGCCGTTGTCCCCCAAGGCCAGGGGCCCCCTCCACCACCACCACCACCGGGCCCATCAACATCTGCCCGGGCCAGCAGGCGGGGGGCTCCTCAGGGAGAACTGGACTTTCCTCAGCGACGTGGAGTTCAGCTTCTGGTCCCTTTAAGGCACTGGAAACCCAGCCAGGACATGTGATAAAGATTTTCCTGGTCGGGTGGCTCACAGGAGAGCACTTTGGCAGGCCGAAGCCAGAAGATCACTTGAGCTCAGGAATTCGAAACCAGCCTGGGCAACATAGTGAGACCTCATCTCTACAAAAAAATTTTAAAAATTAGGAGGGCATGGTAGCACACACCTGTAGTCCCAGCTACTTGGGAGGCTGAGGTAAAAGGATACCCTGAGACCAGAAGGTTGAGGCTGCCGTGAGCTGTGATCACGCCACTGCCCTCTGGCCTGGGCAACAGAGTGACATCCCAACTTAAAAAAAAGTCAGGCACAGTGGCTCATGCCTATAATCCCCGCACTTTGGGAGGCAGAGACAAGAGGATTGCCTGAGCCCATGGGTTCAAGACCAGCCTGGGCAACGTGGCGAGACCTCATCTCCACAATAAATCAAAAAAATCAACTGGGTGTGGTGGCGCGTGCCTGTAGTTCCACCTACTTGGAAGGCTGAAGCAGAAGGATCCCCTGAGCCTAGCAGGTCAAGGCTGCGGGGGCCATGAGCATGCCACTGCACTCCAGCCTAGGCAACAGAGCAAGACTCCAACTCAAAAAAAAATAAAAATAAATTTGAAAAAGTCTCTTCCTGATAGCGGGAGCTCTGCTAAAGGTTTTGGGCCACACCAAGGAGTCCTGAAAGGAAACCTCCCAACCCTGGGACTGCCTGATCCGAGACCGACGCTTCTCGAGTATGTTGCGGGACAACCAGATATCAGTCTTCTGAGCAGCTGCCTCGGCTCCGTCCCAGCCTTCCCTGGAGCCCAGCCCCGAAGCAGTGAGGCCTGAGTGCAAGTGCAGACCTAGACGTCACGGCCGATCGGCCCGCAGCAAAGGGCTTGATGGAAGAAAAGCAACTTGGGAGAGAAATTGACAGGTTTTCTGCTGCCATCTAGTGGCCACCACAAACAACAACAGGCAACAAGCCAGAAGGCCCTGGTGGGTCTCAGGGACACACCCCCTCACCCCCTCACCCCCCAAGCCTGGACCAGCTGGGTGAGGCGGGACCTAGCAAAAAGTAGATCGTGTCAGAAGGATCCAAAGGGGCAAAACATGCCAGACTAGCACTGGAGAGAGAAAAACAACTAAGTTTTAAGGAACAAAAACAAAAACCTATTTAAAAAAAAGCCTGCTAAGCCGGGCTCGGTGGCTCAGCCTGTAATCCCCGCGCTTTGGGAGGCTGAGGTGAGTGGATTGCTTGAGCCCGCGGGTTCGAGACCCGCCTGGGCAGCGAGACCTCCTCTCTACAATAAATCGCAAAATCAGCCGGGCGTGGTAGCACATGCCTATAATTCTGGCTACTTGGAAGGTTGAGGCGGAAGGATCGCCGGAGCCCAGCAGGTTGAGGCTGCGGTGGCCGGGAGTAGCCACTGCCCTCCAGTCTGGGCGACAGAGTGAGACTCCGACTCAAAAAAAAAAAAAAGCCTGCTTGCTGGGTATCTTCCCAGGGATTAAGGAAGAATTACAGTTCACACAACCATGTAACAGATAGAAACGGTGCCCGCCTCTAGGCCAAGGCACTGCAGAGGTGCTGAAGAAGCGAGGTAGGTAGGATGCCATCCCTGACCACAGGACCGTCCCGGCCTGGGTTGCCCATCCCTCCCCTCCTCCACGGACACCACCGCCCCAGCCCCCGAGCTTGCCAGGCTTCTCCCCACGGCCTTCTATCTCCCTTCCAGGCCTGGACAAGTTGCCTGTGCAAACACTGCTGCCTCTTCCGCGCCGCACGCCATCGTGCTCGCTCGTGCCTCCACCCTGAACTGTGGTCATCTGTCCCCATGTCCACCTCTCCCAGAGGAGCGAACTCCAGCTCCCGGCTTGCTCTCACATCCACCAGCCCAGCAGATGGTTCTTGCCCGAGCTCAGAGCCCCCAAATGCTTCCTGCAGGGTCCCAGACAGCCACCTGCCACGCCACTGTCCCATACCTCCCTCAGTCCCTCCACAAGGCCCATCTCTCCGCCGGCTTGCCTGTGGTCCTTCTGACCCCGGCGACCTCCCCCCCAAAGCAGCCGCCCTGAGCAGACGCAAGCAGGCACTCACAGATGTTAGGCAGGACAGACAGAATCAGGAGACCTGGGCCCCTGCCTAGGCCAGCCCCTAACTGGCTGTGACATGCCTGGCAAGTTTCTTCCTTCCAGAGCCTTGAAAATTCCCTATTTGTGCAATGAAGGATCACCTCCTGGGGTCCCTTTTGGGTCAAAATATCTAGGACACTAATTCACACTAAGGTGTCAATGACCTTTAACAGCTAATGTGTAACTGTGTGAGAGAGGACAATCTCCACCATCACCCATTCTCTCATGCTGTAAAAACACTGGGGGTCCGCTGGGGGTGGGATGGCTATTTTTAGCAGTGCCACCAGCTTAGCTCTGCTCTAACCACTGGAGGGGGGGAGAAAGGCGGCAATGGGGAAGGCCAAGGTTCAAGGATCGAAAGTCAGCTGAGCTGACACAGGAAGAAAAGCACCAGCCAGGAGCCTAACGCCCAGCAAGACCAGGATGGCAACCCTAATGTGACACTTTCTGTGGTGCCAAGTACCAGCCCCTCACAACAGCCCTGGAGATGACCCTGTTTATAATGAAAATAACTGAGACCTGCAGGGCATGGTGATGCATCCCTGTAATCCCACCTAGGGAAGCCAAGCTGGGAAGACTGCTTTAGCTAGGAGTTCAAGACCAGCCTGAGCAACACAGCAAGACCACATCTCTATAAAAAAAAAAAAAAACAATCAAAAAATTAGCCAGGTGTGGTGGCGTGCCCTTGTAGTCCCAGCTACTCAGGAGGCTGTGACGGAAGGATCACCTGACCCCAGGAAGCGGAGGCTGCAGTGAGCCACGATTGTGCCACTGCACTCCAGCCCGGGTGACAGTGAGACCCCGACTCAAAGAAAAAAGAAAAGAAAAGAAACTGAGACCCAGGGAGGCTCAGTGGCCCACCCTCACCTAAAGTTACACAGCCAGTAAGTCTCAAGCTGGAAACTGGGCCTGGCCAGCTGTCCGGCTCTTACCCCGAGCCTCGGCAGGTGACCAAGAGGTGGCCACGATGCCAGTTCCAGCTCCTCCCCCTATCCATCCATTTTCACGGAGTCTGGTTCTTGAAGACCTCCCGGCTCCCCGCTCAAGACTCCCTTTCCCAGTCGCCCCTTAGTTACATCTGCACACCAAAGCTGATCACAGCCACCTGCGTGTCCAGCTTTAAGCAGTATCATTTCAGGGCACATCTGAGCTCATTTCGTCTGATACACCCAGCCCGGCAGCGTGATCTATTTTGGAGTCGCCCTTGGATGAGGGTGAAGAAAGAAATGAATGCATTGGCATGGAAAGCCTGATCCAGATTCCATTCCAAGTTTTACCTGTGATTTCCCCTGGGAAGGGCACTGGGGCCGGGGGAGGGGTGGGGATATGGAGACTCACGTTTCACTCTGTTACTTTATTTTTTGCAGCGAAAACAAAAAAGGTACATAATAATTGTGCCTTATTTTAAAGTACATTCAACACTCTACAGACAGAACCACGGCAGACGACCAAACATCTCGTAGGAAAGTGCTGGGTGAAGCTGGCCAGGTCTCCCCGGTCATTTCTTCAGGGATGGGTGGGGTCTCCTGGGGAGGCAGATGGTGGAGTGGTTTCTGGAGCACAGAGACTAAAACTCTCTGCCCCCCAAAATACCTCGCCCATCTGCTCATTCATGCCTGGAATTCCTGCACTGAGGGACAGTCTTTGATTCCATGGTCAGAAATAGGCCTGAAACCGTAAACCCACCCAAGGAGGCAAACGGTGCCCGGGGGGGAACGTGGCTGCCCGGATCTCAAAGGCCTGGCAGAATAAGGTTGAGGCTGGGGGCCGAGAGGACCTGCAGGATGAATCGCTGCTCTGAAGGTGAAGCCTGCAGGATGGCATCTGCCCTCACCCTGTCCCTCGGGGAAAGAGAGACCCTGCCACCCACGGATGGGCAGGATGCAGCTGAGAGTCAAGGGACCACTTGGGTTGAAGGAATCCAAACCAGGGGGGCTTTGCGGGCTGGGGGTGATGGCAGCCTCTAGAGGAGGTTGAGTAAGAAAAAGGTCATGGCTTTTTCTAGAGGAGGTTTTTTTTTTCTTCTTTTTCTCTAGAGGAGATTTTTCTTTTTCTAGAGTAGATTTGGGTTTTTTTAGAGGAGGGTGAGTAAGAAAAGTCATGGCCGTGGCCCATGCCTGTAATCCCATCACTTTGTCGGGCACGGGAACGCTGTCGCTTCAGGCCTGGGCAACCAGAGAGACCTCTACAAAAAAATCAAAAAATTAGCCAGCTGTGGTGGTGCATGCCTGCAGTCCCAGCTACTCGGGAGGCTGAGGCAGGAGGATCACCTAAGCCCAGGAGGTCGAGGCTTCGTGAATGCACTGAATTGTACACTGTAAGATGGTTGCAGTGGTATATTTTCTGTTATATGTATTTTGCCACAATAAAAAAACAAGTTTCAAAAAAACAGAGAGGGATCAGCCTAGGCAACACAGCGAGGCTTCATCTCTACCAAAAAAGAATCGAAAAACTAGCCAGGCGTGGTGGCACCCGCCTGGGCCACAGGGTGAGAATTAAACTCCAAAAAAAAAAAAAATTAAAAAGAAAAAGTCATGCATCTGGAACCAGGAAGCAGCCCAACCTCACTGGAGGCTTGCCCTGGGATCCGGCGTTTTAAACAGGATCCAGACAAATGGGGCCACACGTTGAGAAGCGTGAACGGAACGGACGGAGGAACTTAGGGCCGGGTTGATGGAATGCAACACGTGAAAACCGAAGGAGACTGCTCCATCCGTGTCATTACTCACTGAGGACTGCAAATGAAAACCACAGCAAGATACCACTTTCCACCTAGGATGGCCACCACATTTTTTTCGAAATGGAAAATAACAAGTGTTGGCAAGGAAGCGGAGAAATTGGAACCTGTACACGGCCGGTGGGAGCGTAAAACGGTACAGCCGCTGTGGAAAACAGTTTGGCTGCCCCTCAAAACGTTAAACACAGACTCACCACATGATCCAGCAATTCCACTCCTAGGTGTTTACCCAGAAGAATTGAAAACAGGTGTCCAAACAAAAACGTGTGCATGAATGTTCATAGCAGCTCTGTTCACAATAGCCCAGGGGGTGGAAATAGTCCAAATGTCCATCAACAGATGAATGGAAAAGCAAAACGTTATACATAAATATCGTGGAGTATTAGTCAGTCTTAAAAAGAATGAGAGGCCAGGCGCGATGGCTCAAGTCTGTCATCCCAGCACTTTGGGAGGCAGAGGAGAAAGGATTGCCTGAGCCAACAGGTTCGAGACAGCCTGAGCAACATGGCGAGACCTCATCTCTACAATAAAGCAAAAAAAACGCAGCTGGGTGTGGTGGCGCAAGCCTGTGGTTTCAGCTACTTGGAAGGCTGAGGGAGAAGGATGACCTGAGCCCAGCTGGTGGAGGCGGCGGTGGCCGTAAACAGCATGCCACTGTACGCCAGCCTGGGCGACAGAGTGAGACTTCAACTCAAAAAAATAATAATAATCGAAGAATGAGGCAGTGACCCGTGCTGCAACATGGGTGAGCCTTGCAAACATGCTAAGAGAAAGATGCCAGTTACCCACGGCCATATGCTATGTGATTCCACGTATATGGAAAGTCAGATGAGGGAACCCTAGGGACAGAAGGCAAGTCAGTGGGTGCCAGCGGTGAGGGGCTGGGCAGTGATGCCTAAGGTGTGGGGTGGCCATTTAGGGTGACGGAGAAGGCGTGGAACTAAGTCGTGGCGATGGTTTTATAACATGGTAAATGCACTTAATGCCACTGAATTGTACACTGTAAGATGGCTGCAGCGATATATTTTGTTATATGTATCTTACCACAATAAAAAAAAAAGTTTTAAAAAACAGAGAGCGATCAGCCAAGGCAACACAGCGACACTTCACCTCCACCAAAAAAGAATCGAAAAATCAGCCAGGCGTGGTGGCACCCACCTGTCGTCCCCGCTACTCGGGAGGCTGAGGCGGAAAGATCACCTGCCCAGGAGACCAAGGCTATGGTGAGCTGTGATCATACCACTGCACTCCGGTCTGGATGGCAGAGTGAGAGTTCAACTCAAAAAAAAAAATGGAGAGGACTGTGGGAGGGACATGAAACCCAATGTCAAATACTCGAGGGTCCGTCCACCAGAGGTCGGAAAACAGGACTTACTCTGCAAGTTCCAGAGTCCATGACCTCCCAGAAGTCAAACGCCAGTATCTCAGCACACGGCGTGGCTGGCCTTTCCTGCACATCCGCCACATGTCGGGCACTGGGCCAAAAGCTTTACTGGCATTCGGGCATTTTCTCATTCGACACCCGCCACAGCCCTGGGCGGCGGATGCTACTTTCAGCCCCATCTTCAGGTGAAGAAACCGAGGCTGAGAGGAGGCAGTGAGTGACTGGCCCAAGGTCCTGCAGGAAGTGGGGAGCTGGGACGCCACGTGAGCCCCTGTGCCGTGAGCCCCCACACCGCCCACCATTCCGGGGCAAGGAAGGTGGACGGCAGCCAGCGAGGGTCCAGGCTCAGTCAAGCCCCACCAGCACGCGCTCGCGGGCGACCTCTGCCTATTACTCAGCCAGGCGGTGCCTCAGTTTCCTCCTCTGCCAAAACGGCAACAACACCCTCAGCCGCAGAGGCCTGAGGGGACAATGAGCGGAGATCACAAACGTGCCCGCAGTGCCTGGTACAGCGGGGGCCTTCCTAAACATTCGGTTCTGTTTTTTTCCAAAAGTGGAGAAAACGGCAGACAGCGAGGAGATGTCTCAGCAGGTCGAGAGCGCCCCGTGGGAGGAGGTGAGCAAGGCGGGTTGGGCAAAGGAGCCACCAGCAAGAACAAATATGAGGCAGGCATTGGCCCGGAGGACCCTGAAGGGTCTAGCCTTGAAACCTGATGCGACTACGCTGTTAGACCCTTTCCTGAGAGTGGGCTTCGCTAGAGGACAGAGAGAAGCGATTCAAGGGCACTGGGGCCCAAAAGGAATTAGGGTGACCACGAAAAGAGACAAGACGGCAAGAAATGGAAGGCTGGGCACAGCAAAAATAAAGTTTGCCAGTAAAAATAGAAGTAGCTCCCATTTTTAGAGCATCCCATGTGCGCCAGACGCTCCGCTAAGCACTTTGTGTGGGTTATCTCCCTGGACCCTCACGGCCCTATTACCGTCCCCACCGCGCTGATGAGGAAGAGGAGGCCCAGAGGTCAGGGAAGGGTGCTAAGGTCCCACCGCTGGGAAGCGTCCTCTTTGCCCCGTGCCCCAGGCCAGCTCTGAGCACCAGTACCAAGAGGCACTGGCCCCGGCCCCAGTCGCCGGACATCAGGGCTGATGTCCTCGGCCTCCGTCCGCCCAGCCCCTGCCCTCTGCTGTCAGTCGCACCCAGGGACGCCTTCCCTGAACAGAAACTCAGCCCCAAGTGACAGAACCCTTCTCCCTGCCTGGCTACGGCCAGCAAGCTGACACTAGAAGCTGATGCCAAGAAGATAATGTGAGAGGATCTAGCAAATATTTGGGGAAATGTTATTCAATAGAGGGAAAAGATGGCTTCCAGTGGCTGCCCCAGGGCCGATCGCGCTGTGCAGTGGCTCCAGTGGGTAGGAGGAGCTTGAGGCTCCCAGGCTGGCGGGCAGGGCCAGTGAGGGGCACGGGGCTCAGGGCACTGTGGGGTGCCTGGGGGAGCAGAAGCAGCGGGAAGGGACCCACCGGCCACCCTGACAGCAGCATTCCGAAGGAACCAAAGGGGCCTCCCCGAGTTGCCCGGCCCGTTGACCCCTGGAGGCTGCAGGCCAGGGTTAAAGGAGACCGGGTAGGGGCGGAGGGCATTGAGGGGGACAGGCAGAGACAAGCAATAAGTTCCCACCACGGCGTCCCCCTAGAGACAGCTGGCCCTCGGGACGCCGGCCTACCCAGCGGGAGCCGTTCTTCTTACGCTTCAGCCCCGCAAGGAAATTGTGAGGATGGATCTTCATTTTCCTCTCAGGCTAATACTGAAGGGTTTATAACGTAGCAGACACTAAGTTAAGCCCTCTAGATAGATCATCTCATCTAATTTTCCTAAAAGAAAAAGTTTCCGAACAGCCCCACCAGGCAGTTACCGACGACGTCATCATTTCATAGGTGAACAAACTGAGTGTCAAAGAGTGAAGTGACTCACACGATGACAAGTTCGCATGTGGTGGAATTAGGATGCAAACCCACGTGGTCTGACCTCAGAAGCCACACTCCTAACCAAGAGCCTTTACCACTTCCTGAAACAGACTCTCGGGAACCAGCAGAAGGAACGATCCCACATAGTTCCTAACCTCAGAGCATTGACAGCCTAATAAAAGAAATGGATACAGGGATTCTTTGCACATAACAACTACCTGTGAAGGCTGAGTGCCACAGCTGAAACCTGTGATTCCAGCGCTTTGGGAGACCAAGGCCAGAGGATCGCTTGAGGCCAGGAGTTCAAGATCAGCCTGGGCAACATAGCGAGACTCCTTGTCTCTACAAAAAAATTTTTAAAATAGCCAGGCGTGGCAGAAGGTGCCTGTAGACCCAGCTACTCGGGAGGCTGAGGTGGGAGGATCACCTGAGCCCAGGAGATTGAGGTTGTGGTGAGCCATGATCGTGTCACTGCACTCCAGCCTGGATGACTGAGTGAGACCCGCCCGGATTCCAAAAAGAAAAGAAAAGAATAAAAAAACTACCTGTGAAAATGCATGCACCACACCCACCCTTTCACTTGCACAAGTCCTATGAGTGTGTGTGCAAACAAATGTACTGCAGAGCCACTGAGTGACCAGGAAGGATGGTGGAAGCTTACTTTTAAACTCTCATGGCCGGACATGGTGGCTCATGTCTGTAATCCCAGCACTTTGGGAGGCGGAGGTAGGAGGATCACTTGAGCCCGGAGTTCAAGACTAGACTGGGCAACACAGCGAGACCTCAACTCTATAAAAAATTAAAAACAAGGCTGGGTGCAGTGCCTCAAGCCTATAATCCCAGCACTTTGGGAGGCCGAGGTGAGGGGATTGCCTGAGCCCACGGGTTTGAGACCAGTCTAGGCAACTTGGCGAGACCACATCTCTACAATAAATCAAAAACTTAGCCAGGTGTGGTGGTGCGTGCCTGTAGTTCCAGCTACTTGAAAGGCTGAGGTGGAAGCATCGCCCAAGTCCAGCAGGTCGAGGTTGCGGGGGCTGTGAGAGTGCCACTGCACTCCAGTCTAAGTGAGTGAGTGAGACTCCAACTCAAAAAAAAAAAAAAAAAAAAATTGGGCTCAGTGGCTCAGCTTATAATCCCAGCACTTTGGGAGGCCGAGGCAAGTGGATTGCCTGAGCCCAGGGGTTCAAGACAAGCCCGGGCAACTTGGCAAGACCTCGTCTCTACAATAAATCAAATATTAGCCAGGCGTGGTAGTGCGCACCTGTAGTTTCGGCTACTTGGAAAGCTGAGGTGGAAGGATCGCCGGAGCCCAGCAAGTTGATGCTGGGGTGGCCATGAGTGTGCCACTGCACTCTAGCCTGGACAACAGAGTGAGACTCCAACGCAAAAAAAAAAAAAATTAAAAACGTAGTCAGATATGGCGGCACATGCCTATAGTCCCAGGTACTCTGGAAGCCGATGCAGGAGGGTTGCGTGAGCCCAGGAGTTAGAGGCTGTGGTGAGCTGTGAGAAGGCCACTGCACTCCAGCCTGGACAATGGAGTGAGACCCTGATCATAAATAAATAAACAAAACAGGCCGGGCTCGGTGGCTCAGCCTGTTATCCCAGCGCTTTGGGAGGCCGAGGTAAGTGGATGGCCTGAGCCCGCGGGTTCGAGCCCTGCCTGGGCAACTTGGCGAGACCTCATCTCTACGATAAATCAAAAATGAGCCGGGCGTGGTGGCGCGCGCCTGTCGTTCCGGCTCCTTGGAAGGCCGAGGCGGAAGGATCGCCGGAGCCCAGCAGGCCGAGGCTGCGGTGGCCGGGAGCGGCCGCTGCACTCCAGCCTGGACAACAGCGAGACTCTGACTCAAAAAAAAGAAAAGAGTTAACTATAAAACAGCCTCAGGTTCTTCAGGAGGTGTTCCAGAAGAAGGCACTATTATCACAGAAGATGACAACTCCATATATGTTGCTGTCCTGGAGACCTTCCAGGGAGACAAGTGAAGGTGGAAGAAGAGATACGGATGGGCCTGGCCCTGGGTGGGCCTAGGCTAATATTGTGTGTCTGTGTCTTCGTTTTTTTGTTTTGTTCTGTTTTTTGAGTTGGAGTCTCCGTCGCCCAGGCTAGAGTATAGTGGCACACTCACGGCCACCCTAGCATCAACCTGCTGGGTTCAGGCAATCCTTCCACCTCAGCCTTCCAAGTAGCCAGAACCATAGACATGTGCTACCACACCCAGCTATTTTTTTTTATTTACTGTAAAGACGAGGTCTCCCCAAGTTGCCCAGGCTGTTCTCGAACCCGTGGGCTCAGGCAGTCCCCCACCTCGGCCTTCCAAAGTGCTGGGATTACTGGCTTGAACCACCATGCCCTGCCTGGGTCTTAAAAGCTTAAAAAAATTAATTCTAAAAACAGAAAAAAGCCTATAAGCATATAAAAAAATATTTTTCTATAGCTGTATAATGTATTTGTGTGTACGCTATGGGTTATTACAAAAGAGTCAAAAGTTTTCAAAAGTTAAAAGGTTTATAAAGTTTAAAAGCTATGGTAAGCTAAGGTTAATGTATTATGAAGAAAGAAAACTATTTTTAATAGGTTTACGGTAGCCCAAGTCTACAGTTTACAAAGTCTACAGCAGTGCACAGTAATGACCTAGGCCTCCCTCACCGACTCACCCAGAGCCTCCCAGTCCCGCAAGCTTCACTCATGGTAAGTGTCCTTACACTGTACCTTTTTCATTTCATTTTATTTTGTTGTTTTGAGTCTGTTCTTTAAGTTGGGAGTCTCACTCTGTCGCCCAGGCTGGAGCACAATCACAGCTACCACAGTCTCGACCGGCTGGGCTTAGACAATCCTTCAGCCTCAGTCTCTCAAGTAGCTGAAACTACAGGTGCACTCCACCATGCCTGGCTAATTTTTTGGTTTACTGTAGAGACGAGGGCTCGCCCCATTGCCCAGGCTGGTCTCGAACTCCTGAGCTCAGGCGATCCTCTCGCCTCCACTTCCCAAAGTGCTGGGATTACAGGCATGAGGCACCACAGCCGGCTCTTTTTTTAATCGATCTTATTTTCACTGTACCTTTTGTGTGTTTAGATATGTTTGAATCCACAGATCCTCACCACTGTGCTGCAGTTGCCTACAGAATCAGCACCGGCACACGTACAAGTCTGTAGTCCAGGCGCCATTAGCCTGTTCCATGTAGCCTAGGTGTGTAGCAAGCTGTGTCATCAAGGTCTGTGTAATTCACTTCAGGGTGGTCACACAACAATGAAACTGCCTAATGACATGTTTCTCAGAATGTATCCCAGTCGCCAAGTGAAACATGACTGTCTACCGATCCCTTAGTAAGTGTTTTGTGAGTAATCTTGTGGCCAGTCTTGGTGGCTCAGCCTGTCATCCCAGCACTTTGAGAGGCCGAGGCAAGTGGATTGCCTGAGCCCGTGGGTTCGAGACCAGCCCGGGCACCTTGGTGAGACCTCATCTCTACAATAAATCAAAGAAATTAGCCGGGCGTGGTAGCATGCGCCTGTAGTTCCAGCTACTTGGAAGGCTGAGGTGGAAGGATAGCTGGAGCCCAGTGGGTCAACGCTGAGGTGGCCAAGAGCGTGCCACTGCACTCCAGCCTGGGCGATGAAGTGAGACTCCAACTCAAAAAAAAAAAAAGAGTATTATTGTTTAATCCTGCCAACGTCCCTGCGGGGCTCAGCACTGCACTCACTGTACAGAGGACAGTGAGGTTACCAAAGTTTAAGAGACATGCTCATAGTTGCAAGCCACTGAACCAAGACCTGAATCTCTGATCCAAAACCTATTCTCTCAAGGACGACAGGACACCATTCTCTTTGGACACATGAATACAACAAACTCAACAGAAGTCTCTATTGTTGCGAGTGAATAATGTCACAAAGGCCAGTATTTATCCAAACGAGGTACTGAACCCTTAAATGCCAGGTGATGTGCTGAGTCCTGCTTAATAATCCACAAAACACAAACAAAAGGCTGCTCTTGAGTTATGAACACAAGCGTCATCTGGGCTCACTGGAGGGTCAGTTTCAAACTTACCATCAGCCACAAAACTGTTAAAACAGTTTCCCATTCCCCTGCAGTGAACCAGGCTGCCTGGTATTACCCAGTGGGCCACGCTTGAGGTATCCTTTTAAACTGGGCTTTCAGAGGCCGTTAAGGCAGGAGTCAAAAATTCCTCTCTCTGACAAGGACCATCTGAACTACAGAGAAAAAAATCAATTGGGATTGTACAAATGGAAAGAAACTTAAATTAGGGTTTTCTTTTAGAATGGGAAATACGGAATGTCTCTCTTGTCCTTGCGCTCAGGAGACATAGCCAATAAAAACAATATCTGTTTTTTAAAACAGTCCTTCGGCTGTAAATTTACACCCAATTAAGGAAGAAAACTGGAGGGGTAGAGCGTGTTGGGAAGGAGGAGGCAGAGAAGGACCCTCCCAAGCGTGTTGAAGGCGGAAGTGAAGCAAGGTGGGGAGCTGTCCACACAGCAAAATGCCCTGAGGGTCTCCGGGACACCTGGACATCCCTGATGTGTTTGCTGCCATTGTTCACTAGAGAAACTGTAGAAAGTACCTAGCATCAAAAAGAAAACAAAAATCACGAATAATCATCACCGACCATTAAGATTGTTGGTGTATTTCCTTGAGTCCTTCATTTTTAAAATTAGAGTGTACAGTTTTATATCTTACACTATTTGCTTGACGTTTTCATAAGCATTATTTTGAGTCATTCTGTGTGATTTTTGAAGACATGTTTTTTTTTTTGGTTTTTTTTGAGTTGCAGTCTCACTCTGTCACCCAGACTGGAGTGCAATGGCTGCTCCCAGCCACCACAGCCTCGACCTGCTGGGCTCCGGCCATCCTTCCGCCTCAGTCTTCCAAGTAGCTGGAACTACAGGCGCGCGCTACCACGCCCAGCTAATTTTTTGATTTGTTGTAGAGATGAGGTCTCACCAAGTTGCCCAGGCGGGTCTCGAACCCACGGGCTCAGGCAATTCACTCACCTCAGCCTCCCAAGGCGCAACATAATGTTTTAAAAGCCTATAAAATTGGCCACCATATGCATGTATCAAAATTTATGTAATTAATTTCCCATCGTTGGACAGTTAGCATGCTTCCAATTTTTAACTGTTATAAATAATTATGCAATGAAGATATATATAAATATACCTATCTCTATCTATGACTTCCTTAGTATAACTTCCAAGGAACAGAATTATGAGTGAGGCTCTCTGAGGCTTTTGATAAGGTGCCAAATAACTGCACTGAAAGTACTTCTAAGCGATGCTGCATTTTGCAACTCTAGACACAAATGGCTCTGTATCTCGGATGTTCTGGAGGGACGCTTTAGCCACGCCCACAGCCAACTCCATCCTGTGGCCAGGAGCCTCCCACTTCTGTTTTGAAGTGTCCTCTGCTAGTTGCTCACAAAGACCAGCTGAAAATGTGTCTCCCAATGACCCTGGCGGCCCCACCATGAGCATCAACCACGTTGTGTCCCGGTCAGGGGTAGGCGGTGGCATCCTGCCTCCCCCACCTGGCCACTCCCTCTGGAGCAGAGGACCCAGCCCCACCACTCCGGCCTCTGCCTCTGCCTCGCCTCTCTTATCTTGCACCCAGTCCTCAAGCCGCTTTTTCACCTCGTCCACACGTGCTCATCCCTCCCTAGAAGTCCTGTGTCATGGGAAGCGAGAAGGATCTGAGGCCTCGGCAAGCTCCCTCGCCTCTTGTCCTTCAGCCTCCTCAGCAGTAGAATGGGGTGAATCACACCTCCCCCAGAGAGAGACAGAAGGCTTCAGTGAGATAATGCATGCAAAGCCTTTAGCAACCATGACAGGAACCTAGAAAACACTCAATCCACAGTGGGTTTTTTTTTATCGTAAACATAATAACAAACCCACCAAAAAATTGTTTAATCCTCTGTGCACTGCAGGAGATTAAAGACTCACACAGCTGTCTCTCCTATCTGAAGCTCGTCCAAGCCCCAAAAGCCTGGGGAGGGACTCAGAACCTTCAGGGAGCCAAACCCACCAAGCCTCGGGCCAAGGGCAAGGGAGGTCTGGCAGCGCTGGGCCGGGGATGGCCGGCGGGCGGGCAGCTGGGCAGTGTGGAGCCACAGAAGCTCTAGGTCGGCTGTGCACAAAGACAGGGTAGGGACAAGCTACGGGGAAACCAGAGAGAATCAGCCTGACATCGACCCAACCAGGACAGGGCTTCGGGACACCGGGTGCAAGCGGGGAGACGTTCAAGGTGCCACGGGCTCCTCCCACCTGGCAGCCTGCAAGCAGGTGATGGGCACAGGCGCCACTCCGAGCTGACCCTGGACAAATCTGCTATTGTTCGTAGGCCATGCTGGAGCTGAGTCACCATGGCATTGTCCAGCCACCCTATCGGGAGGAAGCAGCTGGACAGGCCAACACCAAGTGCAGGAAACCTCGGCCTCCGCCAGGCCTCCTCCCACTTTCGAAGGCCGGCATCCTGCCTGTCCCTCCAGGGCCCAGCCTAACTCGGAGGCATCTAGTCTCAACAGACATCCCTGTTTCCTGCCTCCACTTGCCTGGGGCAAGACGCAAACTCCTTGTGTGGCTTTTGGCAACTGTCCTAGGAGAGGGAGGCGGGGTCACCTGGATTCAACCTGACAGCAAACAGGACCCAAGGTGCCGGGCTCGGTGGCTCAGCCTGTCATCCCAGCACTTTGGGAGGCTGAGGCGAGTGGATTCCCTGAGCCCGTGGGTTCGAGACCCACCCGGGCAACTTGGCAAGACCGCGTCTCTACAACAAATCAAAAATGAGCCGGGCATGGTAGCACACGCCTGTAGTTCCAGCTCCTTGGAAGGCTGAGGTGGAAGGATCGCCAGAGCCCAGCAGGTCAAGGCTGCAGGGGCTGGGAGCGTGCCACTGCACTCTAGTCCAGACAACAGAGTGAGACTCCAACTCAAAAAAAAAAAAAAGAGAAGACAGGCAGGAGACAAAAAACAACTACATTTCATTAATTCAGAAAGGACATGCTGGGTAGTAAGGAGCACATTTTTCTCTGGGCTAAAACCTGAGCAACATCCAAAAGTGGATGCCAACCAGGTGCGGCGGCTCACGCCTATAATCCCAGCATTTTGGGAGGCCAAGACAAGAGGACTGCTTGAGGCCAGGAGCTCAAGACCAGCCTGGGCAATATAGCTAGACCTCATCTCTACAAAAAATTTAAAAAGTTAGCCGGGCATGGTGGCATGCGCCTGTAGTCCCAGCTACTCGAGAGGCTAAGGCGGGAGGATCACCTGAGCCCAAGAGGTTGAGGCTGCAGTGAGCCATGATGGTGCCACTGCACTCCAGCCTGGGCAACACAGTGAGACCCGTACTCAAAAAATTAAAAGTGGATGCCACCTCACCACAACGGCACATTCAGACGGAGCTGGAGACTCAAACCTCTGTGTTTGAGGAATTCCTGTCAACTGTTGTATCCACAGGCTTGGACTGGGTCTCGGACGCTCGAATGGAGCACCCAAAACTCCTTGCTGGGGTTTAGAAATAACTCAGAAAAGCAGCAGGGCGGTTCACAGTTTAAAGTCGGACAGACCCACATTGGAATCCTGCCCCTAACACTTCGCAAATGGCTGTGACTGATAGACTCTAAGTCACTTTACCACCTGCAGTCAAGGTTTGTAAACTTGAGGGCCTACTGGAGCCAGGCAGAAAACATCAACCGTGAAGCCATCTGGGTGCAAAGCCCCGTCCCCACCCTGTATAAAGACTGAGGGGGTCAGGGAGGCACAGGACCCACATGGAGGTGGTCCTCACGTTCACAGCCAGTCCACCATCGCCACCAAGCAGTGCCCGCGCAGTGTAACCAGACCTTCCGACTGGAAAAAACCAAAATCCTGGCCAGGCACAGTGACTCACACCCATAATCCCAGCACTTTGAGAGGCTGAGGCGGGAGGATTACTTGAGCTGAGGAACTTGAGATCAGCCAAGGCAGCACAGCAAGGCCTCTTCTCCACAAAAAATAAAAAAATTAGCCAGGCGTGGCAGTGCACAACTGTAGTCCCGACTCCTCAAGAGGCTGAGGCAGAAGGATCACCTAAGCCAAGATGTCGAGGTTGCAGTGAGCCGTGATGGTGGCGCTGCACTCCAGCCTGCGTGACAGAGTGAAACTCCTGCAACTTAAAAATAATAATAATAATAAATAATCAAGTAACAAAAAGCCCAAATCCCTATGTCTGTAAATCTTTCTAGTGGTCAAAGGTTGGCTCGAAGAAACACTAGCATCAGCTACCATCTGCAGGATTATGACTGAAGCCTCTAAATCAGAATCCCGCCCAGGCAGAACAATATGTGGCGCCACGGAGCCTCGGTTGGCCTTGGACAGCCGGTCCCCCGCAGTCCCTGCTGGCGGGACACCCCTCGCTGCGCATCAGGACCGGGGTCTGGTGCGGAGAGCCCCTCCTCCCAGGGCACAGGGCGCAGTCACACACTGCACATTGGTAGGGAACCTGGTGCTAAACCCTTCGTAGACGACCTGCTTCTGGGCTCGTGTTTTGCACGTGGCAGAGCAGCTCCCTCGCTGCAATCTATTGAAAGTCAGCCCTCGACACAAGGGTTTGCAAAGAAAAAAAACAGGCCGGGTTCGGTGGCTCAGCCTGTCATCCCAGCACGTTGGGAGGCCGAGGTGAGTGGACTCCCTGAGCCTGCAGGTTCAAGACCCACGGGCAACTTGGCGAGACCTCATCTCTACAATAAATCAAAAATTAGCCGGGCGTGGTGGCCCGTGCCTGTTGTTCCAGCTACTTGGGAGGCTGAGGCGGAAGGACTGTCTGAGCCCAGCAGGTCGAGGCCACGGTGGCCGGAAGCGGCCACTGCACTCCAGTCTGGGCGACAGAGTGAGACTCCAACTCAAAAAAAGAAAAAAAAGAAACATAAAAAAGGGGAGGAAAAAGAAAAATATATTAGAAAAAGAAGAAAGATTTTAAAAATTTTTTAAAATAAAATATAAAAGAACACTAGCATCAGCTGAGCCCAAGCAAAATACATCTGTGACCTGGATCAGACCTGGGGCCACTGGACTGCAGCCGCGGATTTAGATCGTAGATCTGGAAAATGAGGGCAAACCCAGAGCCTCAAGTCGGGGAATAAGGTGCGAGTAGGTCTATCAAGCACGTCACCCTGACTGACACACAGAAAGCACTTGATAAATGGTGACTACTGATTTACTGGGCAGAGGTGCAGAAGACCTAGGAAGATCCCCTCTGAGGCCGGGTGCGGTAGCTCACGCCTATCATCCCAGCACTTTGGGAGGCTGAGGTGAGAGGATTGCCAGAGCTCATGGATTCGAGACCAGCCCAGGTAACTTGGCAAGACCTCATCTCTACAATAAATAAAAATTAGCCGGATGTGGTAGTGTGTGCCTGTGGTTCCGGCTAATTGGAAGGCTGAGGTGGAAGGATCGCTGGAGCCCAGCAGGTCAAGGCTGCAGTGGTGGCCGTGAGTGTGCCACTGCACTCCAGCCTGGGCGACACAGTGAGACTCCAACTCCAAAAAAAAAAATCCACTCCGAACTTCTCATTCTACAACAGAGCCTCAGAGAGGGCCTGTGACTGAGCCACAATCTACCCAGGAGCCCAGGAGCCCAGGAGCCCAGGAGCCGGTAACCAGGGTCAGGCTGGACCCAGATCTGCTGACCCCCACCTAAGTTCCACAGACCCTGAGCCGTGTGTCACCTATCACTCTGCAGCGGTCCCTCAGGAAGCCTGGTCTCCCTCGGTGACGGCGGCCCCCAAGGGAAGTGTTGTGTGCACAACTTCGCTTCACCCGAAGAAGTCGGCCTCACGCCAGGCAGGTGATGGGGGCTCAGTCAACACAAACTGCCCGGTGGCTGTGTGCCCCTCCCCCTCACTCTCCACACTGCATTTTACATTGCCTGGGTTCCTTGGGCCAGGCCCGGGCCCAGCTCGGGCTCCTGCCCTCTCCCATCCTGGGCTGGAGGAAGGGAAAGACTGGGCACGAAAGAAAGGGTGACATCAATGGGCAGAGACATGAGGAGGGGACAGGGAAGGCCTGAGCCAAGGAAGGCCGGTCGGAGGGACACATGCGTGGGCCGATGCAGCTCGGGGCAGGAGGACAGCAGGCCTGGAGGAAGGCAGCTGGCGGGGACAAGGGTTCGCGGCTCTGCAGGGTTTCCTCTACATGAGGGGCCCAATCAGCCAGCGTGGGGGCAGGTCACAGCTCCAAAGAGGGGGGTGCCTTCCCTGGGGTGAAAGTACCTTCAGGGTCTGTCCTGTCCCCAGGCCTGGGAGATCCTGTTTAAACTCCTTCTTAGCCGGGCTCCGCGGCTCAGCCTGCAATCCCCCGCCTTTGGGAGGCTGAGGTGAGTGGATTGCCTGAGCCTGCGGGTTCAAGACCCGCCTGGGCAGCGAAACCTCATCTCTACAATAAATCAAAAAATCAGCCGGGTGTGGTAGCGCATGCCTGTAATTCTGGCTACTCAGAAGGCTGAGGCGGAAGGATCGCCGGAGCCCAGCAGGTCGAGGCGGCGGTGGCCGGGAGCGGCCGCTGCACTCCAGTCTGGGCGACAGAGTGAGACTCCAACTCAAAAAAAAAAAAACTCCTTCTTACTGGAAAATGTCCCACCCTTGAGGGCTAAGGATATGGCCTTGGAATTCCTCTTGCTCACTCCAAAGCATACATCAAAGCTTTCCAATTAACACCAGTTGAAAAGCAACCTTGACTTTACCGAGCCACAGCCCAGAGCCACGTTTCCCAGCCTGCCTCACACAGGAAGAGACTCCGAAGGACCTCGGGATTGTGGAGTACACACCCTTCATGCTACCGAGAGGCGCCAGACCCAGAGAGGGACGGTGACACACCCGAGGCCACACAATCAGTCCACTGAGGTGGACACCAGTCTCCAGGGCCACTGCTGGCGGCCCGTGCCCTGTAAGTGACAAGACACGGCACTTACCGTTTCCTCAGTCACCACATTCCACTTGCCACCTGGGGACCCTTCAGAGACACCGCCCACACGGCTTCGAATAAGAGCCCAAGGTCACCCACATCCGGAGCACAGGTTTTTCCCAGCTGCTAATGGCTCACTCTCCTCCCCACGTCAGGAGGCGAACTGAAAGAAGGGAGGAGGCAGGCACGGAAACTTCCGGCTAGCGGAGGGAAGCGGCGGGTGGGGTGCACTCACAGGGAGGTCCCCAGCGAAGGGCAGACACACGCGCAGGGCAGGGCGGCTGAGAGGAGGGGCGGGAGAGAAGGCCGAGGCTTCCTGCAGGAAGAGCCGTACACAAACAACCATCACGTGGCTGGAGCATGAGTTTCACAACCTCACTCCCGAAAGGCAGGGCTGACCCAGGAGTTCCAGCAGGTCCCAAGGTCTCGGAACCAGGTATCTCCACCCCACCTAGAAAGGGCACAGACGTCAGAATCTTCCAGATTTGAGTCTAAACCCCTCCTCTGTGGAGAAGGCAGGGAAATCCTCGGAGCCTTGCTTTCCTTGTCTATAAAGCAGACACCCAGCACGGTACCCGACGCACAGAAGCTAAAGTGATGACTGCTAGCTTTTCACATCACAGAGGCCTTCTTCCAGAGAGTGAAACCACCCCGGCCACCTTCTAAGCATCCCGAGGACAGAAACCACAGCATCGTGTCCAGGCTAGGGCCAGAGAACGAGCTTGGAGAATATTCACTTATGGACCGGCTTTTTATCTATATAAAATATATGTTTTTATATATAATATAAAACATAAATATATCTTGTATATATAAAATATATTTTTTTAATTTAAGTTGTTTTTTTTTTTAAATAAAGATGAGGTCTCACTATGTTGCCCAGGTTGGTCTCGAACTCCTTGGCCTCCTAAAGTGCTGGGATTACAAGCATGAGCCACCACCCGGTCATAGACTGGCTTTCGCTTTTTTGTTTGGGGGTTTTTTTGAGTCGCATTCTCACTCTGTTGCCCAGGCTGGAGTGCAGTGGCCTGCTCACGACCACCGCAGCCTCGACCTGTTGGGCTCAGGGGATACTTCCACCTTCCAAGTTGCTGGAACTACAGGCATGCGCCACCACACATTTATTGTAGAGACGAGGTATCACCTCGTTGCCCAGGCTGGTCTCGAACCCCTGGGCACAGGCAATCCTCTCACCTCCACCTCCTAAAGTGCTGGGATTGTAGGGGTGAGCCACCGTGCCCAGCTGTGTGGACTAACTTTCCAAACAACATCCCACCCACCTTCACTGTGGGAGGCATGGCCCAAGGAGCCACATCTGCTCACGGTACCCCAAGGAGGGTGCTCAGCTCCACTTACATCCCACGCTAGACCGTGTCCCAGGGTTCCCATGGACAGAACGGCCTCGGTCCTGGACCCACCGCTCTCCCATCCAGTCCACCAAAGTTCTGCCTGACATTGTAGCCTGCCTGCCAAGCCGTGGGGTCCCCTGACACCCATCACATCTCTGAGAGGGTCCAGGGGAAAGAAAGGGAGGGGCAAGTGTTACAGAGGAGGAAACTGAGGCAGAGAAATTAGACTGTCCGCTGCTACCTAGCAAGCAGCGCCAGGCTGGGGTGGTGGTGGCCCGCTGGACAGAGCGGGAGAGGGAGCATTGAGGAACTCAAGCCTGCAAAGGTAGCGGGGTTGAGCCAAGATGGAGGTTTTCTCCTGTTTGCTAATAAAAACAAAACAGGAACCCTCGCTCAATTAACAAAAAACAGGGTATCAGTGGATGCCACAGGCAAGAGAGAGAACCGCCATCCTCAGGCCACGCTAGCAGCTGCATGGCGCTTCTCTATGCCAGGCAGGGCTCTGGAAGCCTTCCACATTAACTCACTTCATATCTGAGGAACCCTGTGAACTGGCCCCTTTGTTTTTTTGTTTTTGGGGTTTTTTTTTTTAATTGAGGATTGCCTGAGCCCAGATGTTCGAGACCAGCCTAGGCAACTTGGCAAGACCTCATCTCTACAATAAATCAAAAAATTAGCCAGGCTCGGTGGCGTGTACCTGCAGTTCCAGCTACTTGGGAAACTAGGCAGAAGGATCACCTGAGCCCAGCAGCTTGATGGTGCCATGGCCGTAAGCATGCCACTACACCCCAGCCTGGGTGACAGAGTGAGACTCGGACTCAAGGCGCACCACAGGTCAAGCTCTATGGCTCAGCCTGCAATCCCAGCACTTTGGGAGGCCGAGGCAAGTGGACTGTCTGAGCCCATGGGCTTGAGACCCACCGGTCAACTTGGCAAGACCTCATCTCTACAATAAATAAAAAAAATTAGCCGGATATGGTAGAGCGCGCCTGGAGTTCCAGCTACTTGGAAGGCTGAGGCGGAAGGATCGCCGGAGCCCAGTAGGTCGAGGCTGCGGTGGCCGGGAGCGGCCACTGCACTCCAGTCTGGGCAACACAGTGAGACTCTAACTAAAACAAACAAACAAAAAAAAACCCCCACAGGCTCACAGCCTTGATCTCCTGTAGCCACTTTGCTATTCCCATTTCACAGCTGAGAAAAAGGTCTTAAATGGCTTGCCCCGTGGTCACATGACCAGAGAGTGGCAGAGCCAGGATTGGGCCAAGCACATGGCACTAACCACCTCCCCACACCGCCTCTCCACGCACACAGTTTCTCCACCTCCAGGCCTGTTGTCTTCACCTGCGAACCACGGGGTGCCAGCCTGGCAGGCAGACTCTCAGGCCCGCAGGGCTCAGCACCTGTGGCAATGGCCTCCCAAGTTGCCTCCTCCAGCTGGGGGAGTCTGGGCGGGGGGGCTTGCTGCAGGGGCCCCGCAGATGCTCTGGGCCCTCGTCCCACCTCCAGTCAAGGATGAGACAGGCAGGAGGCAGAGGCCAGAATTCTACCGGGATGTGCTGTTCCCACTGAGTCAGATTCCCAGAAGAACAGATGGACGGGGGAATTTCTGAATGAGTAACTAACCACAGAAGAATAAAGTTATGCAAATCAGCCTGGAACACGACTACAAAGAAATAAGGCAGGACTTTCCAAAACCAGCCTGAGGAAGCGGGAGACGCCAGGATGCCTGTGTGCACCCTCAGTGCCACCCGCCTCGGGCAGGGCTGGGCCCATTGGGATTTTCCAGGCGGCCCCTCGTTACACAATGACAAGGTTTTCACCCTATGGGCAGCAACGGAGGGATTGCTAAATGAACTTGGATTTCTCCCCCTACCGAAGAGAAAGGCCCTAGGATACAAAAATCAGACAAATGATCCATCAGAGTCCCCTCCCTTCCTCTTGTTCCGTCTTGGCTGAAGTGCTTTTGCAGAAGTGCTTTTACTAATGGGCTGCTTGTCACACTCTCCTTCCTGCAGCTGATAAAACAGAGCCCCCAGGCACGGTGGCTCACGCCTGTAATCCCACACTTTGGGAGTCCAGACTGTTTGAGCCCAGGAATACAAAACCAGCCTGAACAATATAATAAGACTATGTCTCTATGAAAACAATCAGCCAAGTGCGGTCGCGCGTGCCTGTAGTCGCAGCTGCTTGGGAGGCTGAGGCAGAAGATCACCAGAGCCCAGAAGATCAAGGCTACGGTGAGCCATGACTGTGCCACTGCACTACAGCCTGGGCAACAGAGTGAGACCCTAACTCAAAAAAAAAAAAAAAAAAAAAAAAAAAGAGCCCCAAACCTGCACCAATAGCTCTGCCCTATCGTTTCCTCTGGAAAGCTCAAAACCTTCCCACTGCAAACCCTTCCGGCAGAACAAGCTGCCCTTGAAACACCCACCAGGAAGCCCAGATGACAGGGCAGTCCATGCAGCCTTCCTCGACTAAGCTGGGAAAACAGGAGGGCAAAATCGGGCAAAGCTTAACAGGAATTGTCTGTTTTCCGCCACTTGGAACAAGGCTCTCTTTCCTGCTTGAGTACTTTCTTCCATAAAACCAGTGAGCTGGTAAAGGGGAAGATGTGCCCTCAGAGGCTGACAAGGCTCCCGGTTCTGGGTTTGTGCACGGCGGGGACCCCAAAACACGGAATTGATTGATTTAAAATTGTGTATCTATTCTTACATCTTTAAACTTCAGTCATCTTCAACATGCTCTCCGTTGGATGCAACACACCTCCCAAAATGCTTTTTCCACTGCTCAGAAGAGTTTTTGACGCCCGTTAGCGCTTCTGCCGTTTTTTGTTTCACCTCTTCTACACTGGCAAAACGTCTCCCCCTGAGGACTTTTTTCATGGGGCGGAGTCGATTGGGGTAAGATCAGGCGACGAGGGAGGGTGGTCACGCCATTTTGGGGCAAAAACTGCCAAACACTCAGAGCGGTGAGGGCAGGTGCGCTCATAAGTCACCCAACACGAAAGGGGCAAGGGTGTTCCACGGATCTCCAAAAAGAATCCACTGATGCCGGGCTCGGTGGCTTTGCCTGTAATCCCACGCCTGTGGGAGGCTGAGATGAGTGGATTGCCTGAGCCCGCGGGTTCGAGACCCGCCTGGGCAACTTGGCAAGACCTCGTCTCTACAATAAATCAAAACAATCTGCCGGGCATGGTAGCGCGCGCCCGTAGTTCCGGCTACTCGGAAGGCTGAGGCGAAAGGATCGCCGGAGCCCAGCAGGGCGAGGCTGCGGTGGCCCGGAGCGGCCACTGCATTCCGGTTTGGGCGACAGAGTGAAACGCCAACAAAAAAAAAAAAAAAAAAAAAGAATCCACTGAAGCCGAACTCAGCCTCTCACAGCAAGGCCGGCTGGCACACTGATGCCGACGTGTTCCTAGAACACTCAACTAGTAGAGGAAGGCTGTCCTACAAGGGCCCGCCCTCTGAAAGACAACTCCAGGGTCTTTTGGGTCCCCCTCGTATATCTCCGACAGGGGTGCCATCCACTCCTCAGTCCTACCTCTAGTCCAGGCTGATTCCAGGAAACAACAAGTAACAAACAAGCCGGAATGCGTCCCAGGCTGGCAACAGGGGCGGTGGGGTCTGGAAACGGAGTTATCTGAGAAACAGCTGATGGAACTGGAGAAGAGACAGAGGGGTGGCTGTTGTCAAATACTCCAGGTTGTCATGTGGACGAGGGGGTAGGCTCACGCTTCCGGGCTCTGATGGCAAAGGCTCGACGAAGCACGGCCCCGGGGTGGCAGAGCTGGACACCAGGGCTGTCCGGCAACAGACGGGGAGCCTACCCGTGCAGACAGTCACAGGACTGGAATCCGGTCCAAGGAACAAGCAAAGAGGACGAACTAGGAGGACCCTTTGTCCTCCAAGGGTCTGTCCTGACCTTGTAACAGGAACTAGCCCTAGGGAGCTGGGTGACCTCAGGAGGGAAGGCTCTCTCTTTCTTGGGTTTTGGTATCACATATTAAGTACATGACTGTGGTCCCAGCAATTTGGGAGGGTGAAGCGAGAGGACTGCCTGGGCCCAAGAGTTCGAGACCAGCCTGGGCAACTTGGCAAGACTCTGTCTCTACAATAAATCAGAAAATCATGCTGGGCTCGGTGGCTCAGCCTGTCATCCCGCGCCTTTGGGAGGCTGAGGTGAGTGGATTGCCTGAGCCCGCAGGTTCGAGACCCGCCTGGGCAGGCGAGACCTCATCTATACAATAAATCAAAAAATCAGCCGGGTGTGGTCGTTCTTGCCTGTAATTCCGGCTAC